>NW_009614659.1:0-37254 GCF_000690535.1 Cariama cristata | reverse complement strand
TTGAAATACAATCATATTCTTTCATCCGAGGTGAAGATCCAAAGAAGGTATAAAATTTATTGCTCTTTGGTACTTAGATACTGTATTATAATGCAATAATAATTGTGAGTGGCCGGGGGCAGCCTGGTGTGCCCCACTGCTGCCCTGCTTGGGGCAGGGGATGCCCAGAGCCCTCCGGGCCCCCCAACCTGGGCATCCCCTGCGATCTCGTCCGTTGGTCCCTATACGCCGTCTTCCAGCAGTCTGGCTGGGATGGAGAAGGAGGGAAAGGAGGAATGAAGCAAAATGCAGGAAAACAAATACCTGCTCTGGAGTGGGGGAAATCCGTCCCCTCTTTGAGAGGGGGGGTCTTTGGGACTGAGTTTTTCTCTCCTGCTGTCGCCAGCTCCTCTGCCCAAGGAGGGCTGGAACTCCCCAAAAGCGGCACTTTCTGACAAAGAATTAGTGACCCACGGGCTGTGGGCTCTTCCATGAAGGGTCATGTTCCCCGATAGCTGCCAAACCCTGCGAAATAATTTAAGGTACAGAAAACAGTTCTATACTCAGGCAAAAATGCAGCTATTAAAGGAACTGTGTTTTTCCTCTAACAAAATTTAATTCAGCATGGCAGACTCTTGCAGCAAAACCTTCCTGGTGGGGTAGCCCTGGGTTTGTTGCTCTCTCTTGGGACAGGAGGCTGGGGAGGGTCCTGGCATCCCACGACCACCATGGCCGGGTTGCCCCTGGTCTTCCCAGGAGGTTGGAGCTGGGAACAGCTGACGGTGGCTTTACTGGTGGAGCAGTTCAAGGTTTAGTGGGTTTAGCGGGCATGGTGGCATCAGGTATATGGTTGGACTTGATGATCTTTGAGGTCTCTTCCAACCATACTGATTCTATGATTCTAAGGTGGAAGCGGTAGCTGTGCTGACGGCGGGCAGGGAGGCAAAGAAAACAGGTGAGAAGTCTCCGTAACGCGCAGTCTTGACGCTAAGGGATGTTGAAGAGAGTTGCAGGTGTTTAATGCAGGTTGCCATCCAGGCTGGAAGTTTGGAGCAGCGGAGGAGCGTGGTGGAGGCTTCGTCAGCTCACAGGTCCACGCGGTCCCAGGAGACAGCAAGGTATCGCGTGGTCTGCAGCATGATGCCGTCTACAGCCAGTTGCTGGTTAAAGTTACGATTTGGTATTGTAAGATAAGATAAAATCTGTTTTCTTGAGCTGGATCTTTGTGTGGATGAGTTCAGCATCCTTCATGGACCTGCCGTTGCGCCTGTGCTGAGATTTAAACGCGCTTTGCATTTACCAGTGGGTTTCGGCCCAGAGCGACTCTTGATTTGGGCACCGTTGCTTTGCACGGGGAGGCAAGGAAGGGGAGAGGGGAAAAGGATGGCGAAAAGATGATCTTGTGATCCTGAAGCTGAGCCCTGATCTATTCCGGTTTCAAGTCTGGGGTTTGGGGAGAAACAGAGCCTGGGGAAAGGGGAAAAAAAGGTTGCAAGGGACATTGTGGAGTGAACGTGGAGTCCTTGTCACTGCTGCCTCCCCCTCCTGTGCTCCCTTCCTCACTGGTTATTTATTACTCAGCTCAGGAAGAGGCTCCTGGCATTTTTTGTTTGTTTGTTTTTAAAGTCAGGTGCATTCAGAGGCTTTTCCCAAGGGAGGGGTAGCTCCCGGAGAAAACCCCTGTAAACAAGGTAGCGCTACGTGAACGCAGAAAGTCGCTGATTTAAGGAGCATCATCTTGTTGGAGACTGCAGGATCAGGGTAGGAGTCATCTGTCCATGAGTGCTGCAGAATTATTGTTATTTCTAAGCAATTCTTCGTCACCTTAATAACAAGCAGTGCAGTGGGAAAGAGCAGGGAGGAGGATGGCCAGGGCTGCGGCTTCGCGGTGGGATGTAAGGTTGCAAGATGCCATTGCGCGAGCATCCTCCGATTCCTTCCCCGGGGGTGGGAGGCTGGAGCAGCAGTGCAAAAAACCGGCAGCTCCCCACTCTGCAGAGAGACCTGGATCCCGCTCCTGAGCAGAGCTGAAAATAGCAGCGCTGCGGTGAGCATCCAGCACCACAAATAATGTCAGTTATTTGTAAATTCTGGCGATGGAGAGGACTGTGTTTGCTGAGGCTGGGTGATGGGCATTGCAAAGGGAGAGGAAGACTTGGATGGGGCTTGGGTCAGTCCTGCCTTTTGATTTCCAGCTCTTCTCAGATGACTCAGAAAAATCAATTCCTTTCCGTATTTCGCTTTCAACCTCCGCTTTCCTCAAGGGCTTATACAGATTTATAAGCTCCTTGGTCTGTGCTCTCGCAGAAAGCGTCAGCACGAAGGAGAGGACCGGAGCATCACCGTGTCTGAAGCTGCTGAGACTCCACCCTGCTGTCAACCGGTGTTGAGCAGAACGGGGATCCTTACCCCCCAAATTTTGGTGCTACCAGCGGGTGCTAATGCAGAACTGCCCAAAAGCAGATGAAATCCCGCTCCCTGGGTAATTAATTGCTGTAAAGACTCGGTAGATCCAAACCTCTGAAGGCAGCGCAGAGCTACACGTAATGTTTTCTTGCAAACCTTTGCAGAGAGGAAGGATCGTCTTAAGCGCTTGGATTTTTTTTTCCCCTTAGAATATTTTGTATCTGGGATACTCTTAGGCTGACGGCTGGGTTCAGCTAACAGGAAAAATTGCAGGTTGTGTGTTGTATTCATCTAAAAGGTCGCAGCTCTCCTGACCTGATCTTTCTCAAATCCCAAACTATCCTGCGGAGTGTTAAAAGGTGAATAATAACTGCGGTAGATTGTCAGCAGAGTTTTAACCACAGTTTAGAAATACATATACCACTTAAATAATAGCCCTTACTTGGCAATGTGTCTTGTTTACATGGCTTGCAGCAGGCGACCATTTAATTAGGATCATTTGGTGGGAAAGGGAGAGCTCTCCAACTGTGGGAGATGCCCTGGATCGCAGTGGGGTGCTGGCCTTCACCAGCTTTGAAGCAGAGCAGCTTCGCCTGCGTTTCTCCCACCATTTGGCCGACATTTGCTACTCAAAGCCCTTTCTTGATGTGGTAAGAGCAGCACTGGGGCATCCATTTGTTTGAAACTTCCCCCTAACAAACAAGATGAATTTCAAGCTGCCAACGTCACGTCCAGATCTGGGTCTGCACCTTCGCAGGTTGCTTAGACCTGACGGCTTAAATTTTAGCCCTGTCTCAGATAAACACGCTTCGAAGCTCCCTGGGTGCTCGTGTCCTTGCAAACATCTCTTTAGGGCACAGAATGTCAGGTCTAGCAGGAGAGGACAATCGAGACATGCTCCTGTGCGTCCCCCTCTCTCTGTCACCCTGTCTCTTCCCCAATGCTCTCGCCAGCCAGCCGTGCAGGCTCCTTTCCTTTCCTTCTTACTACTCTTCATCCCCGGGAGTCACTAATCCTGCTGTTTATCCCTCTAGAACATCGAATCACAGAATCATCTGGGCTGGAAGGGACCTTCAGAGGTCATCTAGTCCAACCCCCCTGCGGTGAGCAGGGACATCTCCAACTAGATCAGGTTGCTCAGAGCCCCATCAAGCCTGACCTTGAGTGCCTCCAGGGATGGGGCTTCCACCACCTCTCTGGGCAACCTGTTCCAACATCTTCACATTAACCCTTTTTGTCTTCATTCGCTGCTGTTTGTGTGACCTGAACGCTTTACCGTGCGGCTCGGTGCCCGAATGGTGAGCGGAGGAGCTTTGGAGATGAAGATAAGGAGCAGGTCCAGCCTCCGTGAGTTCTTTATCCTTACGTAAAACAAAGTCGAGCATTTCCCTTTTCATAAACCACTTCCCTATGGAATGCAAGCCTTCATCATCGGAGGGCTCTGCGATGCTCCTTCCGTCGGTACCAGCGTGATCCTGCCTGCCCCACATCTTGCTGCCTTCTCCCCGTGGTCCAGCCCCTACCTTCATTTCTTCAGAGGCTGCCTGGGGGTGTTAAGCTGCCCATCTATCTGTCCATCCCCACTCTTACGCTCTAATAAATACCTTTGGCTCCAAATGAGAGTCCAGAGGAGATCTACCCCAAGTTTGGGGGAGAAGGGGATGTAAAAACGAGATGCTGTCCTCCCTTGAGCACCCTCAGCTCATGGTAGGCAGGAGGGATGGGAGAACAGGGAGATAACAAGCATTAAAAATTGGGATAAATACCAACGAATATCTAGACTTAAAAATAAGAGATGTTTTGGAGGACTCAGGCCTGGCCGTGCATCCCATGTGGCGTGTCGCCCAGTGCTGGTCAGAGAGAAGCCGTTGGGTTGGGTGGCCCTGTCTGGAGAAGACACCAGAAATGCCTGCTATATGGGGATACCGAATATATATATATATGGAATCTCTTTATTCAGGTGACGAGACAGCGAAGCGGGATGCTGTTAGCCTGTCCATGTTGTACACGATAGATTAGCTCTTTGGGGGGTCTGGGGGCTTTGCTTGGTGCCCCAAAGCATTTGGGGGCATCTCTGCATGGGGCTGCAAGGGGACCCTCTCTCCCTTTGCCTATTGGCAACATTAATTACAGAATTAATTGGCAGAAATTCCACACTAAGAAGGGTGCAGCAGCCCTTTTAGGGGGAGATTTCCTGGTAAATAGTTTCCAGATCATCCTCAAACCTTTGAAGTCCTCCCTTTGTTTTGTACTTGCTCATCAGTGCAAACAGAATAGCTTCCAGTTCATCCAGTAAAATAATAAAAATCCCAGGTGGGTCGTCATGAGGAGACCTTCAAAGGAGATGAGGATGTGGGACGTTGCTCCGTACTTACCCCGGAGGGGACCACCCTCTACGTTCAACCCTCGGGCCGCTGCCCGTGACCCCGTGCAGCCAGCGTCGAGGCTCCCCGCTGTGACCCCGACTGGGTTATTCTCCTTCTCTGCCCTCTGATGAAGCACGTCATCGTCTGCAGTCCTGAAATAAATGCGCTCTGTCATCCCAAAACGATGAGAACACACGTCACGTTGCTGGAGCCGTGCACGACGGCAGTTTTATTATTTTATTATGGAGCAATCCGGTAACTTTCCCAGCCTCTCCTAGAACTGCCCTACCTGCCTTTTAAAAAATAAGCTTAAAACCTGTGCCGTGAAGAGGCAGCAACCTGCTGTGAAACCAGGATTATTCCAAAAGCTTGGGGTTGTTGCTATTTTGAGTCCCCCTCCCCGGCTCTTGGCAGTGCAGGAGCCGACCCGGCTCCCGCGGGTGCACCAGCAGCAATCCCGTTTGTGGCTGCGGATGGAGGCACAGATACTCGGGCTGTGGCTGGATCCTGCTGCGTTTCCCGTTCACGGACACCTGCTCTGCACCTCTGTGGCTTTTTGAGTGGAGAAAGATGGATTTTTGATGTGAAATATGCTCAGGAGAGGCTTTGGGCTGCGATGTTAGGGGCTGCTTGGTTTGCAGTAAGTGGGATCCTGAATTTTGGCATCCTCCTCGAGGAGATGTTGTGTCTTTGGTCCCTGCAGCTCCAAGGAGGAGCTGTGGGCTTGGGCGATGGTTGTTTCGGAGCGCCGGCAGGTTTTGCTGTGCTCCCCACGTGCTGCCATGCCATGCCAGGCATTCCCTTGGGATGCAGGCGGTCCAGCGTACCGTGACCACTGTGACAGCGGGATGCAGCAGCGCCCGCCCCAAATTACTTCTCCTTCTTGTGTTACAAGCAACACACAAACTCCGTGTTGTGTAAAGATTAGAAAAAGCATTCATTTTTCTTTGCTTTTCCGTTTCCTTACTGTGCTGTTTGATACGACTTGATGCTTATCCTACCTGTAGTGAATTCCTCACCTTTACGGATTGCCTGAGCCGTTCCTGCCCATGCCACAGAAGCAGAGGAGAAGCAGGAAAATTATACTTGAAAATCGCAAAAAAAAAATAGCGTGGGAGGGCTTGAGAGCAAGCCTTGGACTTGGAACTACTTCTATTTTTAAATTAACTCCGTTATATTGCTTTTTAAAGAGATTTCAGTGGTTCTTCAGTTCAGAAAGGGCTGTGCTGAATCCACAGAATATTGTCATGAAGATTTATGTTCCGTCTTAATTAGAACTAATTAATATGCTTCTGTTCTTGGTCTTTCTGTCTGGTTGAATCTACGTAAATGGTGAAATTCTTGTGCTAAAGTCCATGCCTTGCATAGGTGATGGCTGGAAGTGCTCGGGCTCTCCATCCTGACACGGCCGCTGCCCTCGTGTAAGTCTTGGCGTCACGGATAAGAGCTGAGCCTGTACCTAGGTTGGATATCAGGAAGAACTTCTTCACTGTAAGAGTCGTCAGGCATTGGAACGGGCTCCCCAGGGAGGTGGTGGAGTCATCGTCCCTGGAGGTGTTCAAAAAACGTTTAGATGTGGCGCTTCGAGACATGGTTTAGCGGGCATGGTGGCATTGGGTAGAAGGTTGGACTTGATGATCTTTGAGGTCTCTTCCAACCATAACGATTCTGTGATTCTGTGATTCTAATCCAGGTTTAGGTGGATCCTTACCCAAGCATCCTGCGGCTGTGCCGGCAACTGCATGATCCCATCTCCCAAAGCTGTGATGATATTTCTCCGTAGGACTTCATAGTCCACAGGACTGTAGTTACTTCCTCCAGGTGGTAGGACAGGAACTTATCTTACATATTTTATAAAAATAATATCGTAGCCCATGTTTTTAGCCACCGTGGAGGCAGAGCAGATGTAGGTGTTGGGGCTATATAAGCCTCTCAGGACTGGGGTGCCATGCTGCCTGGCCGGGGAGCACTCCCAGCTGCTCCCACCGGAGAACCTCGGGCCAGGTTGGAAAAGTCTTGGGTTTTCAAACCTTCCATCAACCCTTCCCAGTATTTTCCCCCCCTGAGAAAGATGAGGGATAACCCAGAGGAGGGAACGCCATGGGAAGCAAGGGGAGGTCCAGCTGTATGGTCCACGAGTCGGTGGGTTGGAGAGAAGCTGGAGGTTGCTCCTCTCCATCGGTTCTTCTTGGGCTTGCTGGTGGGTGACCCAATGGTCTGGGTTATTCAGCGGATGAAAGCAAGGAGACGACAGTCACACACGTGGTGATGGGTAACAGAAGAGGGAAGCACAATGAGAAGTGCTGCTAATTAATTACCACCAGTAAACTCACACGGCAGAGGAGAGGTTGAAGATGTGTCCCAAATATTCGGTGAGTTTTTGCAGGGAATTTTCTCTGATACATGCCTGGGGAAGCAAAGATTTGGCTTGTTGCAACGTATAGATGTTTGCATTTGCATGACGCACACGTCTCCGAGAACTCGAATCCATCTTGCTGTCGGAGAGGAGAAAACGTATGAACCGAGTGTTAAATCTGTGCGGAGCCTGGCATTCCTTCACTGGGAAAGGGAGGAAATTGCTCTGCCCAGGAATTGCCTTGGATCACTGTCCCCAAAGTTTATTTTCTTAGGATTTTTCCAATAAATACCAACGTCTCCATTGTTGGGAATAAGTGCAGTAGCTGAAAAGCAGCGTTCTGATCAGATAACGCCTGGGGGCTTTTGTGCCGGCTCTGATTCAGCAGCGTTAGCAAAAATATAACAGCATTAAATGAAACTTCTCAGCTAATCAGTCTTCATGACAACTTGTCCTGAAAACAACCAAAATTAAAATGTTCTTGGAACAAAAACCTGTGTTGGGGGAAGAGGAGCGTTAAAAACCTTGTGATGGGGCACAAAGAAATTCCCCCGGTGCTGCGGGAGGAGAGGCGGGTGGGGTGGGACATCTGCCGCGGTGGAGGGATACTCGGAGACGCCGGCCCGTGTGCCTCGGGAAACTGGAAGGGTAAAGAGTCCTGGTAGCATCTTTGCTCCAGCCCTTTTCATCGAGAGTAATAAAGAGCAAATAAGGAATTAGGAGTTAAGAACTAAAGGAAAAAAAAAATGACCTGGTTGCATCATTTTTGATGGGAGAATTGCGGTTATATTGCAGTTGAAAATGGTTTATGAAACTGTATCAGTTAGGATGGAGTTTTTGACTGAGTTTTTATGCTCTTATTGCGTTTTGACACCCTCCAAACGTTTCCTGGCATTTAAATGCAATTCAACTTTATCATTTCATTGTATTTTATCTTTTCTACTGCATTTCAATCCACCTCGTTCTGTTCATACATTATATTTAATATAGAAAATACCGCTTTATGAATATTCCAACATTATTCTGATGAAATAACCATTCATCTCCAGCTCCGGCATGGCACCTGCGCATCCGGAGCTTGGCTGGGGCGGGCGTAGCGAGGGGTGCTGGGACATCCCTTACGATGCCAGCGTTATTTACAGGCTTGAACGCGTCCCCTTGATTTCAGCGGGAGCTGCTGAGCGCTTGGCACTTGTGTTCAGTCTCCTGGGTGAGTTCAGGAACAGGAGGGCTGTGGTCCAAAAAAAGACGACGGCGCTCGGTCTTTGTCCCACGGGGTGCTGCTGAGGGCATCTCCTTTAAAACCAAACCAAGCATCCCAACCGACCATCCTCACTGTAAGCAAAGTAGGATGGAGGATGAGGACCTGCTCCATGCCACCCGGCTGCCGGAGGCGATGCCGGGGCCCCAGCAGCTGGGCGACGAGGGAGGGAGGTGATTTATTAGGCAAGACTGGGGTTCAGTGCAGAAAGGGCAGGGTTTGCTAGCTCTGCGTCAGCTAGCTCATCCCCAAAAGGGCTTTCCCGCTTATCCCGTGGTGTCTTATTTTCAAGAATCTTGGCTCAGAGCCCTTGCGGGGCTGTGTGTACCCGCTCGGCGATGCTTTAAGACATCTACTGGTCCAGGAGGTTTCCACTCGGTAGCGATGTTCCTCCCTAAATCTGTTTTTCTGCCCGTTCCCTCGTTTTCCTCCCACATCTCACCCCTGTGAGATGCTGCATGAGCTCGTCCGCAGTTCCCAGCACATGCCCCAGCCCGAAGCGGGGTTCACTGCAGCAGCATCCCGAGGATACAGGCGGGGGGAACGTGCCTGGCTTCTGTGTGAGGCCGGATCTCTTCCAACCCATCCTCTGGGCGCTTCCCGCTTGGGAGCCCTGCGTGCTCCCCGTGCCACCTCTGCTCTGGTCTTTTGTCACTCCTGACCCTGACCCATGGGCAGCTGCTCTTGCGTGGGCTCCCCTGCGAGCTCCTACTCTTTAAAAATTCATTTTCAGCGTCAGTGGTGGGAGTTGGATCCATGGGAATTCAGCGGTACGTCATTTGCTCTTGCCAGCGGTTTAGGTGGCTACGGAGGGGCTATAGATAGAAGATTAGAGATGGAATCAGCGAAAGATTGCGAACTGGTAATGGTTGGAAATCTAAGCAGTGTGCTTGGGGTAATGAGCTGGGAAAGGTTTCCTTCACACACTGCTGGGTTATAGCTGGGACCCAGCAAAGTACTTAAATAATGTGCTTAACTTCCACAATGTCTCAGATGGTGGAATTGGGATTTACGGAATACATCCGTGTCCTCTAACAGTGACCTGAAATAGCTTTTGCAGGTATGATCCGCAAATCTGTGCTATTAAATCCATCTGTCCTTTGCAGAAGCAGCTTCAATCCCACGGTAACAAACAGCAAATAAGTTTTTGGGCAGCAGCGAGTGCTTTGCCTCCTGGAGCACCGAAGTATCTCCGTTTCCAGTGGTGTACGTCTCACGGCTTTGCTTTCTGCAAGGTGTACAACCACAGCCTGCCGGAGGTGCAGCACAAGCGTGGTGGGCACGTTTCTCCGCCGGATCCGATGGTGGGGCCGCGGCTGGCAGTGAGGGCTGACCATGGAGGAGCGGAGGAGCTCTCCCGCGAGGTTGCTGACAGCTCTCTTTCTCTTTGCTTTTTCAGGGTTACCTTTCCGAAGGCTTAGTAACGAAATGGTATCGCTCCCCCCGCCTCCTCCTCTCGCCAAACAACTACACCAAAGCCATCGACATGTGGGCAGCCGGCTGCATCCTGGCCGAGATGCTGACGGGAAGGATGCTCTTCGCTGGTACGTTTCTGGCTTTCATTGATTAATTTTTTTTCTCCTTCCCTCCTTCCTTGCTACCCAATTCTAAGGCTTTTTAGCATGGCAGAGGGAATTCCCCTCTCCTCGCCAGCCAAGGCAACGCTTGTAGCGTCGCTACAGGGGTCCTACAGTTGGTTATTAGACATGAGAGCTATCTCCAGGAGAAACTTCACTTGCACAACCTCTGCCATTAGGAGGTCCTTGGTTGGTGCAGACTTCTCTGATACAGACAGGACCTTGGGGATGGAGAAGAGTTACCGTCTTGATTTTCACTCAGCCTTCTTGTGCTTGCCTGAGGAGGAGATGTGGTGGTATGGGTGTGGTGGCACCCGGTGGGAAGCCACCGGCTGGTGGGGTGCCCGAGGCTGTCTGGGGCCAATGGTGCCTCTGTGCCAAGCCTTGGTGGGCAGGGACAGTCTGCTGCTGAGAGAAAAACCCCAAACAAAGAACAATTCTGATGAAACAACAAAATCTTTTTCTGTTTCTGGGTTTCCAACAGAAAATAAGAGCTTTTTGTTGCGCGACAGGATGTTAAAAAAATATCATAGGGTGGAGCATAAGGCCAGGGGATAATGTGGCCCTGTCCCAAGAGGTTTGTACTTCATGCCATGGATTTGAATTGTGTTTGGTGTCTTCAAGGTATTTCTTTTCCTTGAGGGAAGACATTTGAATGCCACTACCCGTTTTCAGCCATTCTCAGGATTTTCCTCTAAGCGGGTATTGGAGTTGTAAAGGGGCAGTGCAAGGAAAAGAAGACCAAAAAAAGCACCGGCAAGGAGCGCATCGTTATCGGTGCAGCATTTGAAGCTCAACTCTGATGTTCTTGAGAAGCAAATCTTTATTTAATACAATCCCAGAAGTGCTACTGTCAGGAGCAAAGCTGTGCTTCCCAAGCTGGAACGCGGAGCCGATCATTCAGGAATGAAGCAGCCGCTCTCCGCCTGTTGAACAAGCTGCCTCCCTGCCCAGGGTCTGCAGCAATGCTCCTCCTCGGGTGTCTCTCCATCACCCATTAGTGCTTTGAATGACAAGGTTTGATGCATTTCGTGAGCAGCTGTTCGCAGAGTTGTGTAAATAAATAATTAGACCCATTAATAATGGAGAAGGACATTTTCTTCACAAGTGTTTCAGTGCACCGCAGAGCTCTGCAGCCGATGTTTGATTGCAGCTGCTCTGTCGCTCCCTCCCCGCTCCCGCCTGCAGCTTCCATATTTCTTTTGTGAAAGCTGAAAATTAAGCAGTCGGTATAATTTCAAAGAGTTCATTAAAATTGCCTCCCTTCCCTTCCTTCCTCTTGTCCTCAGCCTCCCCTCCCCAAAATTTTCAAGTCCAGGGACTTCAGCTCGGAAAATTACGCGTTAGACTTGGCTGCTCCTGCCGCCTCCTCGGGGTATATTCCAGAAGCGGGGACGTCTCCATGTGCCCTTGTCCCTACAAGCACATGGCATTTTCTGGTCTCATTGGGAGATGCTACACATGAGTGAGCTCCCGAGCCAGCTCTGCCGGCTGCCTCCCCTTGTCGAGCCGTGGTTTGCACCATGGAAGAGTCTCCAACCTTTTTGAGTGGAAGCAAACTGGATGATGCCTTTCCAGGGCACTGGACCCGAACTAGCCCCAGGTAAAGGAGAGCAGCAGAAGCAAACCCCAGCACAGATGGCAGGGTCCTGGTCCTGCGGGAGTTGCAGCGGACCAGAGCAACGCATCACCTCGTAGCTGGAACCCCAGGGAAATCCTTTTAGACTCTAAGTCAATCTGTTTTATTATACTTACTCCTTACGTCAAACAGCAAAACAAGACGGGCTTGTCCAGGTCCTTCTCTGGCCATCCTCACCGTAGCACCCAAGCATTCATTTTTATCCTGGCTTTTCAAACTGTGCTTGACCTCTGTCTTGGCCCCAGCTTGGGGTTTTTTTGCTGTTTGTGAACCCCAGGGTAGCAGCTACATTGGCTGACAGCAGCCACCTACCGCCTAGGCGTCCGGAGCTGGTCCTTAAAGCTCCCTTCATGGTCAAGGCAGAGGCAAAAGCAGCTCCAGGACGTGATTCATCTGGCCTCTGTTCGCCGTCTGCCTTAGATGAGATGATTGACTGTGCCTTAGAAATACTTATTTTTCCAATACTGCTCATGAACTGCATCTGGAGAACAAGCTGAAGTGCCCGTGCTGGTGAGATCAATCCTGTCCCGGCTGGCCGGGCAAGATGCCCCAGAGCAGCCCTACGGGAACCTGCTTTGCAGCAGGTTAGAGATCAGGAGATGGCATTTGGAAGATGACAGACTGGGCTCAGCCGGACGCGTGCTGCGAGCATCCTTGCTTCTCTGCTTTCCAGCCCTGTGCAATCGTTTAATAAAGCCCCAGATGATGACAGGGTACTTAGCTAATGGTGGAGGATCAAAATCAAAGCTCGAAATCCATATTCCTTTTGGGTTGCTTAAAAATAGTCTGTAGAGTTGGTAGGGGAAGGTCTTGGTCCCATACCCTGTTTTCCTGACCTTCTCCTGTACCAGTGAGTAAAGAATCATAGAATCATAGAATCATTATGGTTGGAAGAGACCTCAAAGATCATCAAGTCCAACCGTATACCCGATGCCACCATGTCCACTAAACCATGTCTTGAAGTACCACATCTAAGAAGAGCCGGAGTGGGAGCCTGGCAGTGGGGCAGGGTGCCCGTGGTGTCCCACATACTGTCTTTCATCTGCTGGTGTCCAAAGAAGAGGAGAATAAAACTTAACCACTCAGAATAGCTAAAACTGGCAAACACTTGCATGACAGCATGGATTCATCTTTGCTTTTGCTTTTCTTCTCTTTGCTTGGGAGAAGGAGTTTGCTCCTGGCCAACTGCAGCCCCCGGCGCTGCGGGACGAGACTTTTGGAGAATCCTGGGTCACCAGCAAACACCCCATGGAAAATAACAGTGATGTAGTTCCCAGAAAGTTGCAAACCTCCAGTAATTGCCTTACACTGGATAAATTGTTTTCTGAGTATGCGTCAGCGGCACAATTTAAATTGAGTGCTTAGCATAAGTCAATACGATTAACTCAGTAGTCCATCTGGGGTGCTTAAGCAGCGCAATTAAATTAAGGTGATTGGTTATTAGGAATAAATGTCACTCACTGCTTTCATTCTCCTCCACAAGTTAATGAACCCCCAGCAGCGAGGGACCCCAGGCCCCTTGCCCTCCCTGCATCCCTTCTCTGGGTGGTGCGGTGGCAGGAGCAGCTTCGGGTTTGGCAAAGCCCCAGGAGGGCACAAGAAATTTGGCTAACCCAAAGCTCACAGAAGCATCTCCGACAGCTAAAATCTGGTTCACAAACTCTTGGAAAGCTCCCCACCATGAGCAGCGCGGAAAACAGGGAAGAGCATCCGTAACTGAGCAGCTACAGCTCCCTCCAGTGACTTTTCCACTCTCTGTTGTCGAAGTGTGTCGGAAAGCATCATCAGTGAAAGCAAGAGAAAATAGGAGAAAAAGAAAAGCTGCCTGTCCTCGCAGATCTCCGTGGGGTTCACCAGTGGGGTTGTGCCCATGACCAAGAGCTAGGAAGCGGTGCGGTGGCTTTTCCCATGGGATCGGTGCTTGCTCGCAGGGGATTTGCTAGCAAGGCTTGGCTGCTCACCTGGGACTTGGCTGCAAGGCCAAGGAAGTTTTCCCTTTTCCAAGAGGCAACGCAGAGCTCTTCGTTCTTTTCTCGGGTAACGACAGCACGTTGCGTTTATTCTGTCTGTAGTTCGTGTTTTTCTTTTCAGGAATTAATGCCTCTGGAAGGTCCCTAGGAATTACATAAATAGAGGATAACGGTGGAGAATTGGGTTCCTGAGAGTCATAATTTAAGGCTTCCAGCGTTGCATTGGCAGCTTCTTTGCGTGACTAAACGCGGTGCCTTTTGGCTGCCAGGTACCTTCAGTGAGCGGTGGCTGGAGCTGCACTGAGAGGAGAACAGTCACGAGGCCTTCGTGACTTTTAATACCCTGCAATTTGGATCACAATTTGGGAATTAGCCTGACTAAACAAAGTGTTTGTTTCCTGATGGTCATCTTCGGTTTCTTCTGCAGCCACACTGCGAAACCTCTAAATGACCTAGAAATTAGTTTTTCTATAGGAAAGTGAATTCATTTGCCCAGGATTGATATTGGGAGGATGTCCCTCTGTCTTTTTTTGTTTTTCCTATTGCTCTATCTTTTTCTGAGGCTTTGTTCTGAGCGGACGTGTGGTGTGATGGTGACCAGTTGTGCTAATGTCAGTGTTGCTTTGGGGTTGTCTAAGTTCCTTGCCCATGTCCTGGCTCAGAGCTCTGCCATTTGGAGTGAAAGTGGCCATGACTGCGTTGAACCAAACCTTGTTGGAGTGATGAGGTCATGATGGATGGAGACCCTTTCCCAACCTCAACGTTTGGACCTACCCTTGCCCAGGGTGGGTCTGTTTGGGCTCAGCTCCAATGGATGTGAGTCTGGAAACTTCCTGCAGACCCACAGGGAGCTCTGGGCTGGGGAGTGCAGCCCCTGCGAGGTGCCAGGGACCTCCAAAGGGACACGGCTGCCTGAGGACATGAAGCCAGCAATGGTCTCCACCGTCGCCTACGACTTGGTCTCTCCTCCCTCCCTGCAGACTGATCAGTGCTGTGCCATAAATTGAAGTTCACTCCTCTTGCCGTGGATCAGCCGGGCGTTACTTGCCAGCGAAGCAGCCTGAAATCCATGACTTGGACAGCAGGGACTTGGTAGCCCAAAAATCCCTGTTGGTTTGTCCGCCCGAGCCAGCTCGCCGTCTTAATGGATAGTCCTACCTCTAATGACAGAATATTTATAACCGGCGTTTCTGGCAGACAGAAAATCAATAGTGTGACTCGGTATTTCTGCCAGGCTGCTTCTCTGTACACGTAGGAAGCTGGAAATCAGCCGTGGAGCTCTTGGTCACGTCCAATAGCGTGCTAAAGAATGGGATTAACGTTCATTAATGAGGCGGTTGGCTCCGCTCCACTGGCACTGCTGCCTCTCTCCTCTCACTGACTGATTGCCAGTCCTGAGCAGAGGCTTAGAGATGCGTGGATAAATATGTCCTGAAGGAAAAGGATTAAAAATATATGATTGTTCGTAGCAGTTGTGGGGATCGTCACCATCAGAGCCTTGACTTGGTGCCCAGCAGCCAGCGGGAGCTGGTCAGAAAACGCCTTTCCCATCGGGAAAGCGCAGAGGTCGGGCACTTGCGTTCATTTAAAGATGAAGCTTTGGGACCCCTGGAGCTGGGTTCACAATCTTCTTGTTATCGTTGGGGTTGCAGCAGCGCTTTTTGTCACTGCTGCACAGAGGGGCTTTGCTTCTCGGTGTGGCAGGGACACGTGGTGATGGCATCGGGCGCTGCCCGGTTTGGCTGCAGCCGTGTGAGCTGGGACGCTTCGTTGTTAACTTTACAGTTGGGACTCGATGATCTTAAAGGTCTTTTCCAACCTAAATGATTCTATGATTTGGGGTTGTGAACCAGCCCAGCTGTGGCATTGCTTAAAGAGAGTCATCAGTTTTGAGGCCGTTAGAGCTGATACTCATCTCCTTCCATCACGCAGGATGGAGCCCACCGATGGATAATAGCTCCCACCTCCACAATTTCGGTTGGGTACACTTTCTGCTCAACCTAACAGCCTCAGGGTGATATTCCAGGAGGGCAAATCATCTAAGTTAACTCTTTCACCCTTAAAATTAAGTGACCCAGCTGGGAGTCCCACTGACATGAGTGGGAGAGGGAGGTATGGGGGCTTTGGGGGCTGCACGGCCTGCGTGTGTGCAGATGGAGGCATCTCACCCGAAGCTCTGCCTCGGACACACCTGAGCGGTCGCTCCGTGCGCTGCTGTGTAGAGGGAGAACCAAAAGGTGAGCTCTGAAGCGGGAGATAGGATGGGAACAGAGGGGCAGGGAAGTGACCTGGGGACGTCGTTGCACTGGGTTCATAAGAAGGTGGCGAGGACATTTTCCTTGGAGCAAAGAGCGGTGGCTGATGCCGGGAAGCATCAGTGCAGAGGAGCTGGTGGGATATGCAGCACTGCGGTGACGTGGCTCATTTCAGAGGGGTGGCCGTTAATACCACAGACACGCCCCCCCCAATTTAACTTCTCGTTCTCATCTCACTGCCTGTTTTCTGCCCGTTTAGGAGGTCATGAGCTGGAACAGATGCAGCTTATTCTGGAGACAATCCCCGTTATCCACGAGGAAGACAAAGAGGAGCTGCTGAAAGTGATGCCCACGTTTATCAACAGCACCTGGGAAGTGAGGAAGCCGCTGCGCAAGCTGCTCCCCGAAGTGGACAGCGAAGGTACCGTAGTGCCCGCTGCCTTCGGCCATGTCCTTCTCCTGGGACTTCCCTGTATTTTCAGACCTGTTTCCCCAGAGGGTCCCAGGAATTGTCCTCTAAGGCCAAATGCATGAACGCTGGTGAACGGGATTCAGATATCTGGGGGTTTGCAGTGCATGGTCCCACCTATAGCTCACACGTCCCCACCTCTGTCCCCCCAGGTCCCGCTCGCTGTCCCACTGGGGACGGTGTGGACTGCAGGACAGCACTCATGGTGCAGTAGCTTTGTCGCAGGTAGCTCATACAGAAATAAGGTTGAAATTGTCTTCCAAGCCTATTCCAAGACACTTTGAAGGTGCATCCCTGTCTTCCCATGCCTCTTCTTGAGCTGTGAGGGTTATTTTCAATAATCCAGAGGTTATTTTCAAGCCCTGTTCATTTTCTTGCTGTGCTTTTCGTGTGAACGCAATTGTATAGTACAAGAAAATAAATGCTTTTGCTTTGCGACCGTCTGAACTCCAGGAGATGGTTGCTACAGGCAGAAACGTTCTCCAAGTGCTCCGAGGCTTGGACGTCACTCGTGTCAGGCTGTCACAGCCTGCGATGCTCAAATACCGCTTCAGCCACTTCCTTCCTTTGGCTAAAGCTTAAAAATAAACCCAAAATCAGCAGTGTGTTGTTGCGAGGGGGCTGCAAACCACAGGCTTTTGGACCTGAACTTTTGCCTGGCGCAGCTTTGTAGGCGGTGAGAGCTTGCAGGGCGGCAGCCGGAGTTGAGCAGCGTGGACCAAGGCACGTCAGCTCTTCTCAGCTCCTTCCAAGGCTTAAATTGGGCTGGTGGATCTGGCCACCTGCTTTTGGGAAGATCTCAAGATCAAGCCCGGCTTATGTTCGCTGGTGTAACTCTTCATTATAAGACGTCCGCTGTATGGGCTTGGCAATGCGATACCCATCGGTCTGGGTTACCCAGGGACTGCGTCAACCTCCGGCAAGCAGGAATGGATTTATTCCCTGTCGTTATTGCAGGAAGAAAGGTCGCCTGCGCTCCTTACATAATTCATCGACATTTTCCTGCCTCTCTGACCCATAATATATCGTAATATATAACTCGTAATATATCGTTCCACCCTGCTTCTTGCCCGCAGTCAGTGACCTTATGAAACTATTGATTCCTTCCTACTTAATTAGTCCAAGCAATGAAATAATCTCGTGGGAGACAATCGGATATTGGTTAATGTTTAAGCACTGAGGCAATAGGTATGGCCCGTCCTTTCTGCTGAGTGATTTTGCCCCTAAAGGAACTGTCCCGTTCGCACAATTACGTCTTTAATGGGAATATTTCTGAAGGTAGAACGCAAAAGTTGTAATTGAAGAGAGGCGTATTCCTATTTGTATTATCTGAACTCTAAGGGACTCTTCCATGCACCGAGAATCAAGTGAATAAGCAACATCTTTAATGACAGGATTTGATCTTTTCACATAACCTCAGTAAAAGGAATCATCAAAGAAATCACGACAAACCCTCTACCTTTAGATTTAATTCTAGTCACTTTAATTGCACTTAATTTCCTTCTTCATCATCATAGAAAGAGTTCATGCTCCACAGTCTTTCTAAAATAATTTTAGGCACTCAGAATTCTTTAAATATTAATGGCTAAAATAATTTCATAGTGTTGGTCACGCCGAAGACTTTTAAAAATTGCACTTCAAATCTAATCCCGCTTCAGTTGCACATAAAGATGTGAGATCAGTTGTCTGAAACGCGGTGTGCTTGTCGGATGGATCTGAGAGCGCGGAATCAAATCCTGACACCGTCCAAAGGTCTCTTTTGAGGTACGAGCTCAGCGATCTGGCGCAGGATCGCTGCACCGGCTATAATATGTATATGCTGTTCTGTGTGTGGTGGTGTGATGCTCTCACGGTCATTTCTCCTGCCTTGCCAGATGAAGCGGTACCCACGGGCTGCGGGATTGCTCCACTGCAAGCACACAGATCCCGCCGGGGTTAAGATGGGTGCAGCAAGGACAGAAGCGCCTGTTTTAGATGCGCACGGGATGTGACCTTTAATTCCTTCCTTACTTCGAGGGGATTTGTTATGGGGGGGATTCACGAGGCTCATCCTGGAAAGGCAGCTGGTATTGCTTTTGAGGAATTAGTGAGCTTGTTTCTCTCTGCTTCACAGCTATTGATTTTCTGGAGAAAATACTGACATTTAACCCTATGGATCGATTAACGGCTGAGATGGGTCTGCAGCATCCTTACATGAGTCCATATTCCTGCCCTGAGGATGAACCGGTGTCTCAGCATCCGTTCCGGATTGAGGATGAGATTGATGATATTTTACTGATGGAAGCCAACCAGAGCCAGATGTCTAACTGGGACAGGTATGGTACCCAAGGCTGGGCCAGAGACCAGATACTGGCTTAAATTCTTTAGGCAGAACTTGACTGGTGAGTCTCTAACCTGCTCTTGATTGGGTTCAGTCACATTCCAGACCCACGAAAGACACCGGTTTTTCCTTCTTTATGCCGTGTTGTAATCCTAGCCCAAGCTGGCACCTTGCTGAAGGCGACGAGAGGTTCGTCATTGATTTCCACAGGGAGTAGGTGTTGAACCTGCACGTTCCCGTTACTGAGTATCTTTCTGCTCTTAGTTTTATTCACAACCTATATTAGCCTCATTTGAGTTACATCTGTTTAAGTGACGCTACGGTTCTTCCCTCTGTCCTCTGTCCCTGTAGCACAAGTTATAAAATAATGTAACTCTTGCACCTTTTGGGGACCGGGCCTGATTTGGAGTTCTATATTTATCACTTTTGAAGGTGCGCAAGCCCCAGAGGCCACAGATCTGGAGTCTTTTTAAAAAATCCTTAATTGTGTTGACTTAAATGGTTTGCTGAAAGTCGGACAGGAAGTTTAGAGCAGATCAAAGCCTTGAGCTGAGGTCTCTCATATCCTAGATGCTTACCCCAGTTACTAGGCCAGTCCCAGCAGCGGAGCAGGTAGGACAAAATACGCAGCTAAGAATTAACTAGGTTCACTTTCCCGTAGAGCTCTTTCCCGGTGAGCAGGCTGAGGATGTCTGCAGCGTTGTTCCTCTCTGCATAGCAATTAAGTCTCCTCGCCTTCTTAATCCACTATATTTCACCAGCGTAGAAAAAATAATCTCAAGAATTCCCTTGCCTTCACTATTATTCATCTGTTTGCCTGGGTGAACAAGTAGCAGGGTGAAGGGTGTGGGGGACAACCGGGTAAATTAGGTAAAGAGGAAAGCTGGAAGCTTTTCTCAGGATATCTGTCTTCAGCGTATCCCCACAGCTCCAGCATCCCTGCCAGTTGTAGTCCCCAGAGCAGCAAATCACTTGCTGGAGGTCACCTTGTCAGCTTTTTATGTCTTGGTGTGACACAAGAAGCTGCGACCTAGACTCTTGGTCCTGCCACCCAGCTGGGGATATCTGCTATGGGGTCGTAAATTTGGCAACACAAGCCGAGTGTTTTAGAGACGGGAAATAATTTACCTGTGTGTTGTGGGACACCTGAAGAGCGTTTCATTGCTGGGACATAGAGCCCCAATACTTGGGATAATATGGCTTTTAAAGGTGGCTCAGTTAGGAACCAGTAAATTAGATGTCACTTTGAAAACCGTGCCTAAGAACGGTTGTTGTCGGGTAATTGGAATCAAGGGAGTTCGACTAGTTTGAGAAGTTATCACTTAGCAAAGTGACCCTTCAGGGATGCTCTTGGTCCATGACGTCAGAGTAAACTGGTGATGTCTAATCTCAACGGGGATTTGAGCTCATCTTTTTTACTTTTATGGCCACGAACAGGGAGTACTCACACTGCGGGTACTTGTCCGTGGGCTGAGGGACAGTTTGATTATTACTAGAGTTAATCATGTTTTAATCCCAAGTGGAAGGAAGGTGATGAAGGGCTAAAGGAAGGGGCCAGTTGGTTTGGTTGTTGGGCTTTTATTCCCACTACTGGTCCCATCTCAGACTCTTGATAAATTACTCATCCCCCCTGCCTTTTTTTTAACACACAAGAAAAAAGGTCTCTAATATTAATGAGAACTTAAAGATCTGTAGGGAAGTGGTATATTAGCAAGAAAAAGGCAAACATAGCAGCAGTGGTGTCCGTATCTGTTTGAGCACTGCTGTTTCTAATGAAGCCGTCGTTTGCGTGTCTAATAGCAGCGTGTCTTTCGCAGGTATCACGTAAGCCTCTCCTCCGATTTGGAATGGAGACACGATAAATACCACGAGATGGATGAGGTTCAGCGGGACCCTCGGGCAGGGTCTGAATCCATCGCTGAAGAAGCACAGGTTGATCCACGGAAATACTCACAAAGCAGCTCGGAGAGGTTCTTGGAGCTCTCCCACTCATCCATGGACCGAGTATTTGATGCCGATTGTGGGAAATCATGTGATTACAAAGTGGGGTCACCTTCCTACTTGGACAAATTGCTGTGGAGAGACAATAAGCCCCATCATTACTCGGAGCCCAAGCTAATTTTAGATTTATCCCACTGGAAAAGAGCAACCATAGCACCTGCAGCTGAGCTATCGCTGGAAGAAGAACCATCTAACCTCTTTCTAGAGATTGCTCAGTGGGTGAAGAGCACGCAGGTGGGTCTCGAGTGTCCCAGTCCTCTTCCGGAGATTCAGGAACGGAGCCTGCCATCTTCTCCTCACCATCTCCACAAAGAACCCACGGAGGTGAACAGTGAAACAGACCCCGAGTTTGACCTGGACGTCTTCATCTCCAGGGCCCTGAAACTTTGCACAAAACCCGAGGATCTTCCAGACAACAAGCTCAATGACATCAACGGGGCCTGCATATCTGAGCACCCCGGTGAGATTGTACAAACCGAGGTGTACCAGAAAGAGCGATGGTGAGGAACCCACACCCGGGAAACCCTGCTGTATCTCCCTCTTCCTCTGTGATGGTGTGACCGTTGCCCGGGGCTGAGTGGCTTCCATCTGTCATTGAGCATCTGGGTTTTTTTTGGTTTTTTTTTACACTGTACCGAATGCCTTTTTCTGAAAAGGCAAGCACAAACCCCACGCCCCTTTTGATGCCTTAGAAATACCTTTAAGGGAATCAAGAGGTGTGAATGAAATACTGAGTTTCTTATACTGCCTTAACACTCTTGCCTTGCAATCTCTGGGACCTGTTTGAAACTTAAATGTACGAGGGAAAGATGACAGTACATGGTAAGTTTACAAACAGAAGTCAAATCAACTTCTTTTCCTTTCTTTTTCTATAGCATCTTAAAATGACGAGGACAAAATCAGCATTTTCATTGTGGTCAGATACCCTCCTGGTTTGACGGGTTCCCAAAACGCCAAACTTTGAGCTCCTCTGAGGCACCCGTGTGAGTAGAGGCGGTACGGAGAGAAGCGATGCCAGGCAGTGTCCGTGGTCAGCCGTCAGTCAGCAGAGAATGGAACTAGAGGTAGAGTTTGGCCATCAGACAGAAAATAACTCTTCCAGAATGTTAATGGGGAAGGAATTTGACCTATGAAATATGGGCCACTTGGGATTTTATTTTATTTTTTCTGATTGGAAGACAAAATTTTTGCTAAGCGCATTCTCCTTGTTTGGTTTCTTGCACATAAATTTTCCCTTCTGTTGCACGGGGTAGGTCTGAGCTCTCCGAGTGCTTAGGAGGCCCCATGCGATGCATTTCGGTGTAACAACCTGGTGCTGCGAGTCCTGTCTCGGGCAGCTGCCCAGCAGACCAGCAAATTCTGGTGGTCAGGGCTGGACAGGAATCGAGAGCTAGAAACAGGGGGTCTCACGGTGTGATGCTGCCTGGAACCACCAGCTACACGGACTCAGCAAGGGCACCCACCTTTGCTAATAAAAAAGGAACGAAAATACTACTCTCTTACCTTCTGAGAAAGATGCTGTGAAGAAAACAGCAGTTCCTGTGGCGTCAGATTCGTAACTGGCCACTTTGCTTCCAGCTTCTTTGGAAGATGCCGGTGTCGGCAGGCAACTGAGCGTGGTCTGTAAATAGACAAAAACCCAACTGATCTATTGTAACTTCTGTTTTCATCCACACTTCTGAGCACTTTAATAATTAATCAGCTAACAAGAGTTTGTATATGGAAGAAATGTTCTATACTATCAAACTCGGCAGTTTTTTAAAATGGAAAATCTGTAAATAGTGTCATAAAAGCCAATCTCCTTTCCTTGCCATCGTGTCACTGTGCTCACCAGCACGGCGGCACTACTTTCATTTGTAAGAGAGAAACTACTGTACTTAGTAACTCCAAGGTCCATATTTAACTATTTAACTATTTCTACCCTTTTAACGAGCAATCTGCTAAGTGTTCTGCGATGTGAAGAAAACTCACGTGAGACTCAGATGATAACTAACAGCAGCATTTACTGTATTAACTCTGGTTTCTGTTCTTGGTGGGATCAAGTATAGGTTTAGCTGTAGGAGAGCTTGTGCTAGGCATTGACAAGCCCCAAAATTTGTTCTTCTCATGAAGATCTCTCCTTAGGCTGATTGAAATGCCGTAATTCCAGCTAATTAGCAGCATAGGTGTGAAGGCTGCCAGCTGCGTGGATGGGATGGGGTGGAAGTCCTGGGGCAGGGGTGGAGGCGGCCTATCTGGAAGGCAAAGCCATCGGAGAAGGCATCAGGAAGGCAAAGCCATTGGGCTCTGGTCTTTGCTTCAAGCGTTTGGACGTCCCCCAGAGTGGTTTTGAAAGGAGAAGGAAGGGAGAAACGGAGAGTTGGTTTCCAGTGTGTTGCAGATAATTGATATACCTCAACTAAAGCTCAGCACTTTTACTGATGGTGGGAGAAATTCAGACGCTGAAGAAGCGGCCGCCCCTGCAGTGGAGCGGGTCCAAATCCGGCCCCGGCAGCCCACGACTCGCCACCCGTGGTCCCGCTCGCCGCCCTTGGTCCCGCTCAGCTTCGCCGTGCACCCGGCAGCAGCCGGCGAAGGCTGGGAACGGGATTGCCGGTGCTCAAGTGAGTGTGTGCCGAGAGAGGAGGAGGCGGCAGGAGCCGCAATTGTGTCCCATCGCTCCCTGGTGCAACCCAGGAGAGGAGGAGCAGATAACGCCCGGCCTCTGATGGGAGATGGACAAACGCTGCAGCCGGAGGCATCAACTGAAAATTAGATGTTTGGGAGCCGACGGAGTTTAAACCTGAAGGCTAAGATCAGCAATGCGAGAGCTGACTTTTAAAACTTTCTTCTGACAGATTCAGCAATTATTTGCTACCGTTGGGTTAAACAGGGAGACACGCTGACATGTGAAATCAGCAGCGATCAAACCACGCCAGCGTTTTCCTGGGCGGACTTCAGTCGCCACGTCCTCTGAAACCAGAAGCCATTTTCTGTGGGTTGTTACATTCGGGCTGAACGTCTTCACCAGAGGCGTACGGGACTTTTTATTATGGCCATGAAAGTAAGAATTTTGCTTTCGAATATTGTCTTCTAAGGAGGAGTGGGAGCTTGAGGGCCCACAGTTAAAGTGTAATATTAACTTCACAAGAAGCAAACGGAGCGTATTGCCGCCGCTCCAGATTTTCCATCTCGGTTCGCGAGCTGCTATTTAACATAATTCCAAAACCTCGGTGTCACGTGCTGGGAAAGGGCGGGAGGGGGAACAAGAGGGGTGGCTTTATTTTGTGACCTGAGTGTGCTCAGCCGATCACAAGTCAGATTAATTTCTCATCTACAACAATAAAATTTAAGGCCTGAGCCTTCCTTGCTTGGTAGCGTGTCATTATTTTGCTTATTCCGAGACTTGAAATATTTATTCCAATACTCGCATCTAGGTTTCTTCTTCAAATCCTAGAATCATTTAGGTTGGAAGAGACCCTTTGGAAGGATCACGAACACCTGCATTTGTGCATGCATCACATGAATATTTGCATTCGGGGGTTTTTTTGGTGTTGGGTGGCTTTTTGCTGAGCTTTGCTTTGACACAGTTTGCGGGCCGTCTGAGCTCTCAGGGTCACAGGGAGGGAATTTAGACCTCGTCACCAACGCGGTGACTTCTGCAAACTGCTGCTTCTCGCAGTTGTTTGGAGAGTCATTTCAGTGCAAGGTTCACCATCAAGTATTTCAATAAATTCGCAGATGTGACTTATTTGCGAAAGAGAAAAAAGGAGCACTGCTGTCGTTCATAATACAGACGATGCGGTGAGCCGCTGGGGCCACGTGGCACTGGGATGGGTGGATGCCCTGGATTTAGAGATGTGCTGGCGTGGGGGTGCTGAGCAGAGGCAGGAGGGACGGAGGGTGCTCGTCGTGATCTCCGAGGCTCAGGAGGGAGCGATGGGGTCCTGTTTGGTGACGTGAAGAGGCATCGCAATGACAACGCAAGGGATTTCACTGACAGAAGCAGAGGGACTGCCAGATGTCTCCCAAGCTGAGGAGGACCTCAAGTTCAGAGGCTGACGTTTGAGCCAGTGATCAGGTATGTAAGTGCCCTTGGGGGTCCCAGCCGTTGTGGCCGGCCTTTTACATGGTTTTATTTGAAGAAGAACGGAAGGAGCAGCATCCCCTCCTCCCTGAACCTGTGGGAGCTGCTCGGGGTGGCCTCCGTGCAAGGGTCTGTCCTTCCATTACAGCCACGCACCTGCCGCAAGTTGGGGACTGGGAATCCATCGGGGAGACGAGGGGGCAGCTGCCTGCTCAGCTGCTCTTAAAAACACCTTTAAATGTCAAAATGATGCCTTCGAGGGTTCAGTTGCCAGCCCGGTGATTGTTCTTCCCCGGTCACAAATACGTGACTATTTTTACTGCAGTTTATTTTTAATCGTGTTGGGATTCAGCAGCTGTTACACCATCACAGAGCTGCGTTAACCAGACCTCCCAAGCTTTACCAGTACAGTCATGAAAAAAAAATCAGCTTCAGCTTACTTTTAAATCTGGTTTTAGGGACACCCTGGGAAGTGTTTCCTATACAAGCCACAGGCAGACCCCAAAGTAAAACCACAACACAGTGTCACTGAATATTACAAAAATGGAGCTATTGGAGACTGGACTGCTAATGATCATTTCTGTCCCTTTTAACCCAACAAACACAGATTTGAGCGATTTCATGCCACCGTCGCTTGCGGTGAGAGCCCTATATAATGTGGCATGCAGTCATTTCAGGTCTGAAATGTTCTTTATTTTTTTCCCATTGATTGTAAGAGGAATTGAAGAGGACAAATATACCATATGGTGTTTGCTCGTGAATAGTCGCCTTTGACATTTTCAAAGGCAGAGTTTGATTTTGAAGTAGTACAATACTCGGGTGAATGTAGTCCTCCCAAAGTACATCTTCACTTTCTGAGACCATGCTCATTTTGAACTGCCATCTGGCCGCTGTCGGAGCTGGTTTATAACAATCACGTTGCTAAATTCAAAGAGTAGGATTTTATTTATCAAAAAAGAAAAGGGAATCTGTCTTAAAAAGATGACTTTTTCTCACAGGGGGGCTTATTCTGTCCGCTCTTGAGTTGCCGCAGAATAGATTGCAACAGAAGGATCTCAAAAGGGTTGCTTTGATTAATCTTGCAGTGAAAATAAGGTGTTTCATAAAGTCTGTATACATTTTTATTAAGCTTTGGAGAGAATATACCCAAGTACATCTCTGACAGGACGGACTATACCTAAAAATATAATTAATTCCTACGATATGTCACTGTTGCATGAAGTGTTTGTGTGTACAAGCAGATGGTATATAAGCAATATATAATACTCCTCCCAGAAAATGGCAATAGATGTAGGTAAAGGTGCTTCAAAGTGTAATTTGAACTCTGGGCTTACCTTCTGTGCTTCAGTGTCCGTGGGTGAGAACCACTTGGGGCACGTCTGGTGACCGCTTAGTGCCTGGGTGCTTTATCCTCATGAATTCCCACCTAGGTCGTACTGGTGGTGGTATAAATATCTGGGGTAATTAAACAAAACTTCGATAGTCCGGTCTGCAGAATGGAGCAGGTAAGAATAACGGGTGTGGGGGACTGGCTCTGTGACCAGGGATAGCTGTGGGAAGAACTGTGATTTATTTCTTGGGTTTTTTGTTGGGTTTTTGTTGTTGTTTTTTTAAGAATGAGGAGTTTCTCATGATACCCTGGTTTTATACAGCTCTGCACTAGAAGGACACTTTATAAAACTGATTTGAACAGCCTAAGTCTAGTGCCAAGTCTAATGAAAACAGTCCACAGCGGAGCAGCCTGAACCTCAGAGCTTGGCTAATACCACCATCATGAACCGGCTGCTAAAAACACAAAATGTTCAAACTCTGCAGAGCCTTCACCCCTGTCTCAGTGCTGTGGCCCATGCTTTTCCATCCCTCGCAGTCTGTTATGGCAGTTCCTTCCATAACGGCCACCAAAAACCAGCAAGGCACCGCTGGGCGATTCTTACAACTATTTAAAAGGAGCTGATCTACATTTCTAACTGTAAACCAGTTGAGGTTTTGACTCAACAAATGTGGGTGCAACGCTGACCGTGTTCACCTTTTTTGTTTTGTTTTGTTTGTCCCCTGCCATTTCTCCTCTGCTGCACATTGACGTTTCAGTGCAAGAAGGGCAATGCCGGCTTAGCGAACACTTTGGGAATGCCCGTGCCTCCAGCGGTGAGCTGTGCGGCTCTGGGATGGAGCAGGCAGTGCCGGGCTGGCTGCTTCTCCATGGTTATTGCAGTAACTTATTTCAAAATCCTGCGGCACTACTGTTAGTCCTGCTGGCACTTCAGGAGGGAAATGGAGATCAATGGAAGAGCTTGAATTCAGCCAGGTCCAATTATAAAGGGAATTGAGCTCCAGGATGAGTAACCATCTGGCTGTGAACGGGGCTGGGTGATGGGATAGGCAGCACCGTCGTGTTTCCGTGCAGTCACCCCGCTGCTCTTGGAGCAAGAATAGGGTGGGTAGATATCAGATAGATGAGGTGAAATAGGTTTTGGAATGACAATTTAATGAAGAAAAATTTCCTTTAAAAATATATGCTGTCTGCCACCCAATCTTGCTGGTCGCTTTTAACTGCTTCAGTGCCAGCAGGAGTGCCCAGGACAGAACCACAGTAAAAAGCCTCTTGCCCTACACAAGTTCAGTGCTGCATCTCCCCACGCAAGAAGGACCGTGAGAGCACGCTACCGACGGGAGATGGGGTGGGGAAGAGAGCACGTGAGCATATAGAGGTGGTGAAATTCCCTTGCCGAGAATTAACGCGCAATAAGGGAAGAAAATAGTTTCAGCCCAAAGTGGTTTTGCTCTGTTCTGCAAGAGACCTGTGCTCATAAGCGGCGGGGTGGTGGGAAGCCGCCGGTCATCCAGGTAAGTCCTTTCTAGAACACTCAACAGTGTTGCAGGAGGTGGATGGTGAAAGGAAACATGCCATGTGCACAGCAGATCTTCTGTGCACGTGTGCACATCTGGAAATGCATGTGTTTCATGCATCTTTCCCTCTCATCACAAAGCTCAGCCACATCTCTTCAGCCTCTTTCGCCTCTGGAGATGTGAATTCCTTCTCCATGAGGAGCGCTTCTGGGCACTGTTGTAGGAATAAAACCACCAGGAGCCTGGCATATCACAAAGCAAAGGCACAGAGGATCCAAGCTGTCCACCTACAAATCATCTGCTTTTTCAGCTTGCTGGAGGTGGTCAATGCTTGAGTTATTCCATCCCTGAGCGAGCAGCTCATATTTTTAGGAGTTTGATGAGCCTAACCATGTTTGTGGCTGGGCAGCATTCGTATCCTACCAAGGAAGACTCATCAGTCCCCAAAGCAGTCACTGCTGGGATGGGGGAGAGGAGATCTTCAACTGAGAAGGTCTCCTCAGGCTCAAGAGTCCACCGTTTGGCACAGCTGGGTATGAGGAAGGCTAGGCAAGGCAAGAGGGACATGCAGACTGCTACCATCTGTCCAGGGTAGATAAACAGTCTCCAGGGAAATCTAGAAACAAGAGACAAACCCTCCTGGAAAGAGTTAAAAACTGATTTGGAGGGGCCTTCAGATTTTCCTTGTGTAATCCCATGCAACTGTCAGCTGTGAAAGGAAGGAAGAAGAAAAGCCTCTCTTCAGAGAGAAGATGGTCTGCGATGGTTATTCATCGCAGGCTGAAAAGGCTGTCACTGCAGCAAAACAAGGCCTTACGTTTGAGTGCTTCTGCCACTAATTCAGCGTGCTGAGCAGCTGGAGCCCTCTGTGGTCCCACCAACCGAGATGTAGCTCATTATTCTCTTCCTACAAAAGGATGCAGAGAAATTAGCTTTTCTGGCGAAAATTAGCAGCAAATCAGGGACTCACATCGCCCATGCATGGCCCATGCCATCTCTCGGCCACGGCTGCTGTACATCTCATCTTGTTGTCTGCTTCTGGAGCTGCACCCCACCACCTTCTGAGTGCTGCCGGAGCCGGACGGGCTTTGCCTGGTCTGGGTGAGCTTCTCCATCCTCCCACGGCAGAGGGTCAGGCTCGGCTGGGAATAGAGTCGGTACTGGCACGTGGAGCCCTGCGTCCGCAGAGAGCTGGCAGTGACAGTTTCTTTGTGTGTCACCCCTCAATCCTCAGCCAGGCTGTGTCGTCGCTCCAACCTCTGATGGAAAAACAAATGGGAAACTGAAGGCAATGGTGGCAAAAATGTCAGCCCGTGAACTGCTGAGCAACAAACTGAAATATTTCATCACAGAGCCATTTACAGAGGGGCAGAACAGCGGGAGCCTTAGTTTTTTCCTTCGTCTGTGACTTCTCTGTATTCAGAGACACCGACTGACATTTTGCCCTGACTGAACCAGCTCATTAAAAACCAAACCTGTTCGTCATCTCTTCACCGGGCGAGGGTCCGTTCCCGCAGCAGGTACTTTGTTGCTCTCAATGCTGTTCCTCAAACCCACAAACACAGCAGCTGCCAGTAAATGCCAAGATCCTCCATCCTCTCCTCCTGCCTTTTTGAGTTGTTCCCCCAGGAGCTACGTGGGCTCTCTGTGCCGCTGCATCTTCAGGTGAGCACCGTCACTGTGCGCATACTCGGTTTCCATCAGCCAACCCTTATTTCCCGACTCGGTGGTTAGGAGCGGAGCTGAGCACTGGATTCGGGGACTCCCACCTGGTACTGGAGACCTGTTTGCAATCCGGGGTGTCTGGGGTGCAGAACTGCAGCCAGCCAGAGGTCTTCTTTGGGAGAATGTCCCCAAGCCAGAGCTGTTGCTCTTTCCCAACCACTGGGCAAGTGAGAAGAATTGTGTTTTCTGGTTAAAAAAATCTGCTTGACTTCAGAGTTGTGCAACTCTTGGAGCTGTGAGCTGTCTTAGGCGAGGCCGGACCGCCCTCTGCAGGGAAGCTGATAAAAGTGGGGTTCCTGGCCTTTCTAATTCACTGCCTGGATTAGACCCCCACAGATCAACCCCAAAGGGGACTCAAACTGATGCCAGCACGCAGGGCGAGAGCCCTGCCATGGCCTCACCTCCTCCAGCAGACTTCCATTTTTAGTACCGGTGATGTGCGGAAGAGGTGCAGGGCGAGGACGTACAGGCAGTTGATCATTTAACATCAAGGTTTTTTTCCTCCTGCAGGGAGAAATAATGGGATCACACCTACTTGGCATATGCGTGAGCAGCGAGGAGGGGCTGTAGGTCTGGGCTTGCAGGGTGGTGAGTGTTGCCTGCTCCTGTGAATGAAGCCAGGAGGTGCTTTGTCTTGTTGAATCGCATCTGGTAGGTTTTATTCCAGCAAAGTATTTAAGCACATCATCATCATCATCATCAAGCAGGTCTGCAGAGTCGTTTTAAGTCAATGGGGATTACTCTCGAGCTTTGTTGCCTGCATGCATGTGGCTAAGCACTTTGTTTGCCTGGGTCGGTATTTAGGTAACAGAGGTTGGAAGAGAAAAGGAAATTACGCTGTTTCTGGTGACCTGAGTCCACACTGCGCAGGCGCTGACGCCACCTGGATAGTATCAATGTGCCCCAAAAATGTAAATTCCCATCTTCAGCTTTGACACTGCATTCGCTGCACCCTCTGACAAAGAAGGCAGAAGGGAGGAACCTCTTCCCATGTGGGACTCAACTGAGAAGTGTACCTGCTAAATTAGTTGGCTTTTACAACCCAAGAGGCTCATGCTTTGAGGCAATAGTTAAAAAATTATGTTGGAGACTGCTTTTTCTCTCTTAGAGGGAAGCATGCGATCTGTTGGGGGAGCTCAAAATAAGAAGTCCAAATCTTTCTGAACAGTAACCTGGTGCTGCCACCACTTTGCTCATTAATTCTGCACACCCTCTCCAGATATTCAGGACAGGGATCGTGTCCAGCTCACATTCACGAGGATTTATTAGCAGTTGAAAAAGTACAACGTCGTCTTGTTCAGGCCTTTGTATGCACCGCTAGAAAATAAAGTATCCGAAAAGCAAACACGTACAGCTTCTATCCCTGTGAGTATTCTCCGATGGCTCCAATTTGCAGTCTGTAGGAGCTGCGGGGAAGGACTGAGACCGAGGCAGAGTGATGAACTGACTCTCCTGGGCTCCATCATGCAGAAAATACACACTGACTGCAGTCCCATGCGCCCGCTTCCAGGCCTGGCCACCCGCTTTCCCTGGGGACTCGGGGGGATGGCTGCGGTGAGGGTTGGCATCTGGAGGCTTTTCCTTCTGAGAGCATCTAACAGCTTCTGCTGGCGCTTTCCCACTTAGGAACTGCCAGAACCTTTTGTCTTCAACTGACTGCTGGAGCGGTGGAGGAGCAGCCCTGAGAGGGCATTAAATAAGAGCAGGGGTGCAAAGAGACCCCAAAACCTTCCTCAGGACAGAAGGGATTGCTTGAGCCTGCACGTCAGGCAGCCTAAGCTGAGGTCCTGCAAAGAAAAGGGAGCAAATCCTCCCAGAAGCCATTCCCGACCACCTGAAGTGGGTAAAGGTGGTTGGCAACAACCGATATCATAGATTTAACGAGGGTAAATTGTTCCTCACAGCTTTCCGTGATGGCTGCCTGATGGCTTGCTTCTTTCAGCACGCTGCCTTTAGACCTCTGGCCAGGAGGCCCAGAGCAGAGGTAAGATCTGTGGCTCCTGCGGCTCTGTGTCATGCCATCTTTTATCCTCAAGTGCCTTCACTCAGCCTCAGCCCACCTGATCCTTGGATTGAGGAAAATAAGGCTAAACTGGAAAAAAAACAAAGCAACTTGCTAGCTAAATAGGTCTGAATTTGCAAGAGAATCAAATTCCCTCGCTCTCAGAAAAGAGAAGAATCTTGTTTGTGGAAGCTCTCAAGAATCGGAGACTTCCATTCACAGCAGTGCTGATGAAATCTTGATGGAGTTAGGTTCTCTGTAATTTAAACTAGAGAAGAGCTTCTGAATAAGTGCCAAAGCTCGCTTTATAGCAGAGATTTTATAACTGGCTCGTAAATCTCTTTCCGGATATCTCATAACTAAGATGTCTGACACTGTTCCAAACCCAGATGCCTGCACATTCTGGAAAGCGATACGATGCGCAATGGATGTCAGGGATTGATGGCTTTTATTGTTTGTATGAGATGTAAAAAACTCATCGTGTAATTGTTCCTCCTTGATCACGTTTTTAATAGCGACCTTCTCCTTCAGGAGGAGTTAGATTTTATGATTCAGATAGCAATATGTGGTCAGTGAGAGTACGTGTCAGATGATGACTTAAAATGCAAAGGAGTCCAAGCAGGACCATAGAAGTAACCTTGTGGGTCAGCAGCTCTAACGCAGCTTTAGCAGAGCCTCGTGGGTTTCTTTACCTCCAGTAATTTTCAGCAGGCAAATGGTAGCTCCGAAAGCAAAAGCCGTTTCTCTTTAGTGCCAAGATGGTACTAAAGAGCTCACAGTCTCTTTTCTCACTTCTTCTGTAGGAAACGAAGTTGATTTGCACTTTAGGATGTTATTCTTTGCTTGCCTTAGAGAGAAGTCAGGGTGGAGATGCTGACGTTGGGCTAAGAAGTACAGAAAATTCACTTTTTGGCCTCTCAAGCCAGTACAATTTGGAGACCTATGAAGGTTAATGGATTTCTTTTGGCAGGTTTCTCTATTATTTTTGTCTGTCACTGCCGTATGGAGACAAAAAGCACACTGTTCTCATTAGAGAGACATTTCCTCTGTGGGAGCCCAGGCTGAGACCGTGGTGTCCATCAGTTTAAAAGCAGAAGGAAGAGTCATCGAGTGTGCATACGTTGATGGGACTCATCCTTTAACTTTCAGGTCTCATCACTGGCTCTGATCAGTCCCGGCGAGGTCCATTCTCATTCTGCAGCACACATACACGCCGTATTAGATGAGAAAGAGGGACAGAAAAGCGCTGTACATTGATTTCAAGATCTTAAACCCACATGCAACGGTACCAAACCCTTACTGACGGGGTTAGACTCTCCCCTGAGGTGTTCGAGTGACACCTCTTTCCAGCGTAACTGAAGTTGGGGGACTTTAGGACTTCTAAACTCATAGTGAGTTTAGTGTTAAGTTTTTGGTGCTTTTTATATCGGCCAAATAAAGGCCTGACAATCCCAACTTGGTATATACTGAGCTATCAGAAGAGGGCAGCTCCTTCCCTCTGTACTTGCTCTACTTGATGCATGAATTAACAGTCTCAAAGCCACAAGTTGATGCTGCAGACTTGTGCTGATATGGTTACACCGGTCGGGGATGCGGATAGATCCAAGCTCTGAACGACATCGCTGCGCTGGAGTAGGGCCCACCACCAACACAGTTTTATCAACAAAGCTGCGCTTTCACCTCACTTGCTATTTTCACTGCAGAGCTGCACGTATGGAATATCTGCGAGGGTTACGGTAGTCTTCAACCCCCCTCTCGGATAATCACATAAAAGAGCGAGAACCCATTCGAGCCTCATGATGAAAATGAATCGGTTATTTCTGTGGCTAAAAGAGGCACATGAAAGACACAAGGTTTCTCCTAAATTGCCAGCCTCAGTTCAGGCCCCGTGTCCTTCTGCCCTTCCATCAAGACAGTGGAGACGCTCAGCCACTCGAGAAGAAATATAAGAAATGTGATGTCAAGGAAGATGATTCGGGAGGGTGCTGTAAATGATCTCTGGAAGAAAGCTTCCAGTTAGGAGGATGGTGTAGGAAAAGGTCACTGTGTCTCTGCACCAGAGCTGAAAGCTGTGACACAGCACATATAAATCTCACCTGGTTTTAATGCGACTAATCCAACTAGCAGCAGTGGAGAAGCGGAAGGGGTTTACCCTGATTCCCAGCAGAAAAATAGATTTCTTAGGGGATGAAGGCACCAAAAAGGCTGTGGCCTGCCCCTGCGAAGGTCATGCACGCTGGTACCTGTGGTCTCTGCCCCGAGTGGTAACGCAGCCTTTCCTTTACAGTGCACTTGCTTCTGGCCGCACCGTGGTGGCCAGATTAGCTCCAGTACAGGTAAGTCCGTGCAAACTGCAACCGTATCTTCTACTGCCTGTAGGAATGGAGCAAAAATGAGGTTAGAAGTCTGAGTAGTCAGACTTGGTCGTTGGTCAGGAGAAGTAAAGTAGTGTGAGGCAGTGCTGAAGGTGGACCGAAGAAACTGAAAAATCGAAGGAAGTGGAGGAAGAGCCAGAAAAGCAAAATGAAATACCACCCGGTTAGAGCATCTCGGGTTTTGTCACCACGTCCCTGGCTGTTCAGGAGCTCAGCAGAGTAGAAGCAACTGATGATCTGAGGTCAAACGAGTCACCAGCCTAAAAAGAGGCTCCAGATCAAAAGCAGAGAAAGGAAAACACAAATTAAAAAGCGGCAAATGCCAGACCTGTTAACCTACCATGACAGTTACGTGAGTCACCGACAAAAGAATTCATCAGAACTAGGGAGGGGAAGGACCTGTGTCCGTGCACACCGGAGCTCCCTACCTGGGAAGACTTACAGACACGTACGGATCTACATTTAAGCAACGTCATCCCTAATCAAGACAGATTTAACAGTGCCACAAAATGTCCCCAGGAGCTGGAGCTTTATCATCTGCACTGCTAAATCATTAGCACAATCCCAGGCATCGTTCTGGATCAGGCCAGCTAGCGTTTTCCCAAACAATTGCTGGAGACGGTGTGGGAATTAGCGTGGGAGATGCTATTCCCAAAATACAGTCTGCATGTGGACATTGGTTTGGATGGTAAAACACCTTAATAGCAGGGATGTGGGCTGTTCCCGTGCGAGCCGGTCTCAGAGACAGAGAATAGTCTGGACACATTTGGTTGCAAAAACACTACATGAGAAATTTTAAGCAGAATAACTTTAAAAGAGAGAACAAAATTACTAGGCAGAAGTAGAATCAAAATAATGCAAACGGTGTAAAGGTAATTAGCAGTGTCGTTGCTCTAAAGATGTAAAAGAGGCAAGGTTTGCGGAGAGAAGTAATATCTTTCAGTGGAACCGGTCTCATAAATGATAAGATTTTTTTTTTTCACAAACCTTGCCTTGAGGTAACGATCATCTTTACTGCCTAGTTCCTGCTACAGTCTCATCATGTAAACGAGAAGAGTCAGTAGGGTCATCTCTTTATATGACGGTTAGTCTAATCATATGGGTAATTTTCAGCACTTTTTAACAGAAATAAAGAGTGGAAGGTGAAGATGCTAGTTTTTATCGAGCCATAGAAACTTTCTTCCTGAGAGATGGCTTGTCTGCAAGTCTGTACTGTAAAAATTTCTGAGATTGGAGGGAGATAAAAACTAACATGAGTACTTCAATTATTATTTGTTCAGTAGCTGTATATATATATAGCTACATTATCCGTGTATTTATGGGAGTGATAGTATAGGTGTTGAGGCAGCGTTATGGAGGGAAGGAAAAGATCCCTGGATCTAGGCGAGGAGAAGAGAGCGCTGATTTTTTTTTAAATTTACATTAAGAACAAGTGATATAAAAAAAACAAGAACACCGAGTCCAGCTCTGGTGATCTTGCTTTAAATAAGATATTTGAAAAATTGGAAATGTTACAGAAAGGAGAGACAAAGTTATCTCAAGGATGGGAAACAAAAGTCTTGTCTTTAATTTATCAGACAGACTCGATTACAGTTTATCATGAGAAAAATGAAACGGGAAGTATCCGACTCTGCGATTTAGCAAAGAGAAACAGAACAAGCAGCAAATGATCAAAAGTCCAGGAAAACCCAAATGGGAAATACAGCACGGCTTTAGGGGAGTGGAAGTGATTTAAGAAAACCACCTCGCTGTATACTTTCAAACTGCCATCGGCTGACTTTCGGGAAATGCATTTTACTTCAGCACAAACCACTGACTTCCATTTCCAGTAAAATGCAGAAGGTCATATATGCAGAAAATCCGCTATTCTAACCCGATAGTCTCCTGTTGTATTGAAAATTTCTGAATAAATTTGCGCCCGGTAGCGAGTGAGCTGTGACGCTGCCTGGGGCTGCCCCTATACAGCCAAGAGAGATACCAGAGCCGTGACGGTTGGCTTTACGGAGCTGAGGAATGCCAAGGGCTCCCAGTTGTTCTCTTGGCAACAGCAAAACAGCAACGCCACGTGCGCCAAAAGAAACTCGCCTGTGTTGAGGACCAAATATGGTGATAAAAGTCCTCAGGAGGATGAAGAAACGATTGCTTCTCTTGTCCTACAGCACAGGCAGTTGCAGAAATTAGCTATAAATGTAACAGTCACTCGGCGGCTATGTAGTAGCATGAGATGAAGAACAGGCTTGAGAAAGCAGAGTCCCGCACTACATGGGATTGCTGTCCATATAGCTTAGATGTAAAGCCCCCGTGTTGTCTTAGGCCAAGCCAGGTGTGGGTTATGAGCTAGCAGGCATTGCTCCACGATGCTGCTGCCCACCTGCACAAGACCGGGGTTGTGTTAAGCCATGAAGCGTGGTCCAGACCTCGCCACAACGACCTGTAGCTGGAAAAAAGGTTTTGTGGCTTGGAGTCTGGATTTGAGAATGAACGTAACTGATGCCAAAAAGCTGCTGGGAGAAAAGGCTGGTGTAAAAATAGTGGGTGTGCTGTCTAGAAATGAAAGATCTCTCTCCCATTAAAAATTGTTACTGGGAGTTTTAGACCCTGCAGCCCTGCCAAATCCCATTCCCTGGGGGTGAAGGTTTTTCTCTTCTGGGACTAATTGCCACACAGCTTTCGAGAAAGTCATTCTTTCACAAGAAAGTGTTATGCAGTATATTTCAGCAAGGCATTAACTGTTCATTAGATATATCGTGCCAGATCCTTAACCAGTCTAAACCGACATGGGTTTACAGCAATGCCGATTTATGCTATTTGGGTATGAAGCCCGGTTTTTAAATGCCTACAATTTGGGCTATTTTTAGCCAGGCACAAAGTCATGACCTTGCATGTTATTGTAGCAATCTCCTTTGTTTATAGGTGCAGCACCACATCGTTCAGAAATGTTTCAAAGCCATTGCGTTCATGCTGACGGGAGGGGTGGAAAGCCGCAGAATACGCGCTTCATGACAGGCCTCAAAATTGTGATTAGAAGAGGAGGTTTTGATTAAGTGGGTTTATATAGTTATTGTTACAGTTACTATAGCAACTCTGCTTCTTTTAACTGCGCAGTGCTCATTCGTACACCTAAGAATTTAAATGGCGTTAAGTGCCAGCAGGGAATTAACAGCCTCATAATTTGCAACATGGGAAAATATCTCGGAGTTTGGGCTGGAGGGGAGACGGACGATGTCTCAGATGAGCTGAGCGCTGACGTTTCATACCTTCCCCCTCCAAACTGTGAGACCTCAGCTGGGGAAGACTGTAATTTCTATTAAGAAAGTGAGACTAGTGTTAGGACAAACAGCCCTATGTTATTACGAAAAATGATGCTTTTTCAGACCCCAATTCTTTTCTGGGCCTGGCAATTTTAGTGCTGACCTGCAGCATTAGCTGCCTCGCCATCTTCTGCCAAGTCTGTTTTAATCCAAGGGTATTCCAACCCTTCAGGCTCTGTACAGCAACACACAAGAGAGAGTTTAACTCCTCAGTGCTGCTGCTCTGCACGTTTTGAGGGGCCCTAATCGGTGTGGGGGATTCAGCACCGTGGCCCCGGCCATTGGGAAGCAGCATCCATCTTGCCTCAAGTAACTATACCCGGGGGGGG
>NW_009614658.1:46493-75278 GCF_000690535.1 Cariama cristata | reverse complement strand
AACCCCAACCATTCTGTGATTCTGTGACCTAGAGAGGCCAACCCAGCATTGTGCCCTCCTGCTGCCACAGACAAGCTGGGTAGAGGCACACAGGGTGTGCTCTGGTTAACAGAAACCAGCATGGGTCAAGCCTCCCACTACAGGGGCTGCAAGTACTTTGGAAAACACCGTTATTGCCAGCCTAATTAGCTTTAGATAGATGACAGGCAATACGAAGCAGAAGGAAGAATGAAGCAAGAGGGAAAAAGTCATATTCCTGCTTTATCCGGACCAGACACTGCTTTTGTACATCAGTGCAGTGCTTATACAATAGATCTATCTGTTGGTTATCTTCACAGCAAAAACAATCCTACTTGACAAATATGCAAGCAATGTCATCTTGCAGAAAATCTAATACTGCCATTGACTGTAAAATGAAACTAAACCAAAACTGAATTATTTTAGATCAGCCATGTTCATTTTATTTTTAAAATAACTGCTATAATAGTAATTTGTAAATTATCCATATTTGCCTGTTTTATTAGTGTCTTCTAAATAGCATTTTTATTTCAAGATTATTATAAAATAAAATTGCTGACAGTCATTTTATTAGCACAGTTCTAACACAGTATTTTTATACCTTTGTTAAGCTCATTGCTAATGATTCATTTCAAAGTAATTTCAGATTACTAAAAAGAAGTGTAATAGATTTCCTTAATCTTCATCATCTTAAATCCTCATTCGCTGTTCATGCCACTAAGCACATTGTACGTTTTGAGAAATCGCTTCACCTGTAAATGGCATAAACTAAGTCTGCTAAAAAAATAAATTTATTCTTTGGAAATGTAAAAATTATAAATCCAACAATATTTGGAATTGTTGAAGGAATATGGTAACTCATTTTAGAATAAAGGCCACATCCTTGTGTAGAACACAGGCGTTTTGGTCTTGATATTTACACTGATGCATCTCCAAATGTAAAATAGTCTAGTGGGAGGAAGAGAGACAAATCTGTATCTGGTGGCATGATCACTTCCAGCATTTAACTCCTAACACTGTTTGCTAAAGACAAATCTTTTAAAATTTGAGCAAACACATCTTGATTTTATAGATTATATCCACACCTCTTTAGGCAAGTGGAAAGCTTCTGGATTTTGAACTCATTTGGGAGCAAATCTTTCAATCTATCACTGATGAAGAATTACAGAGGGAGAAAAAAGCTATTGTTAACTTATAATGTAAGCAATCATCTACTCATTGTATTATCGAGTATTATTTATTATTTATAAGAGGCTGCTGTGTTAAGATAGTTGTTTTAAGGACCTGCTTACAAACAATAAAAAAGACAAATACCACTGAAGGAACCAAAGTGTTAGCAAGCATTAAGTGCTGAAAAATGGTACACCTAAGAGATTGTGTATTATCGGTAGATCTAAAGGAAGAATGTACCACTAGTACAAACATGCCTTGTAATAAGTTTCCAACTGTGAATATAAAAATCATATATTCCTATATTCTGTAGAATATCTGATGACATAAAGGTATCTGATATTCCTTTACTCTTATAACTTAATTCACTATTATAATCACACAGTTAAAAGGTCAAACATCATTTTGAGTTGTTCTAGGCGCCAAGAGCTAGTGATGGGAATCTGTGCTTGAACAGCATCTTACACTTACACGAACATCCACCCACTACAAAAGTTTTTGAAAACTAGCAGATGGACTGTATATGCTCTTTTCTGAGTCTACTTTAAATAGGCATAGGCTTTACAGCAATAAATTTCCACCTTGGGAAACCAAGGACATTTTAGCAAGCGTTATGTTGGGCAACCAAGAAACAAGACATCCAAAATCATTCAGCGCTTCTTACACTCTGTGTTTTGTCCTAAAAGTTTTCAAATCTTTGGTAAAAATAAGAGGCACAGGAAAAGTTAGGAAAATTGCCTAGAGTCAGTCAGAACTGGGTACAAACTTCCTTTCAGATTTCAATGACAGTAATACCTGGCTGGGTTAATAATTTAGTCAAGAATAAAACCTAGTAGGCCAGGTTAGTCCTTTATTACCAAACCACAACAGCTATACTTTGCCTTCTATGTTGTCTAATAACGTAAACACATTCTTTTACATCTTAGTGCTTTATGTAGACACAATATGAAGTCCATGGTTTAGTTTAATCTTTGCTCTGTAATCCCAATATTTAAAGAGTAATGCAAATAAAGTATTTTTGTCTAAGCATTAATTTTTTTCTGTGATTTTCCCTGGCATATGAACAGCGCATGCAGAACAGGACAGAAACAGAAATAATAAACAATAGGAGTTTATTATTTGTACTGTCTTAGTACAGCTACAGATACAATCACAGTATGAGAGAAATGTACATTAAGAATTACAGGGAAGCTGATTAATAAAAAAGCAGGTTCTTCTCAAGTTTGCAGATTTTTTTTTACCAATTAAATTTGCAAGTAAGTGTGACAATCATAATAAGGTCAGATGCATGCATGACTGGCTATTTACCAAGTTGACCAAGATTTACCTCAGTCAGAGCAACCAGCCAGTCAGTACACAGAGGGAAGAAAAGCTATGGATGGACAGGAGCTGCACCAACACACTGAACTGCTACAATATTTGCAGACCTATTATATTTGTCATACTCAGCATTTAACATGTATGCCTGAATATTACTCCTGAGAGTTGGTTTTGGTTGAGAAACCACTTGGATTCCATGAAGGACCACAATATAAAACCAGGACAGGCAGGTAATATCTACCAAAATATCCTGTAAGGGTGCCTGGCCTTTAACACTAAGTCAGACAGACAGCATCATTCTTTACATTGAGCTACTCATGGTCTCAAACTTATATATAAATTCAGACCACTGAAAACTTGTGCATGTCTCTACATTGCTGCTAGATTACTGCAAACCACAGTCCAAGTATCAGCACTGGATGTGTAATGTCAGTGGTGCAACCACCTTCCCTCTGCCCTCCCCAGCAATGCCAGATACGGTCGTCACTGGTGTCATTGGGGTTTACATGCTTTAAGTACACCTGGTGTTGTCCCTACAACACACAATTGGGTTAAGACAGCAGTTGGCATCCTGAGTTCAGGCTCCTCATCAAACAGAGATTTTTCAAAGGCAGCATTATTCACAGCAGGTCAAAACCATACAGCAGGCTCATGGATTACAGTCAGTGGAGAGTAAGCTGACCCACTCTACCCAGCAAAGTATGAAACAGCCTGTTTCAGAGCTTTAAAAAAAAATCAAAAACTCAAGCTCATGAGGATATAAGGTGATAGATGGTGTAGATAGCACCTGGTAGGAAAAAAAAAAGTTTGAATCCAGTTAAAATTTTACAGGATTACCACATACAAATAGGCAACCTGAAAGGCTCTTCTGTTCAAAGAGTCAGAACTAGAGCTTACACATCTCTTTCCAGCAGGTACTTAAGGAAGAACAAGGAGAAATCCTGATTTGAAATTTGCTTTGATACTAGCAGTCTGTTCGGACAGGGTTTTCACATAAATTCCAGTAGAATGCCAAGTACTTAGTTCCTTAACAGAAACAGATAGTTTAGAGAAGTGATGCAAAATTACTTAGATTAATCACACTTAAATAGGATTTTGTGGAAACTTCAGAAGTGAAAGCAAAACTGAAACAGCTCACCTAACATAAATCAGTGTGTGCCAGTCCCTTTTCCAGCAATGCTTAAGAGGAAAGTATCAACTACAGTATCCATATAAGTTAATGTAGAACCACCAACTATAATCGTTTTGGGGAAAAAAAAAAGTATCATCTCCTTTTGAATTGGGTTTTGAAAACTTAATATGTTTTCTATAAGTTTCTAAAACTTTTTTTCTATTATTTTTCTAAAACTTAATATAAGTTTTCTATGAGTATAGATCTAGGATAATGAATATTTTATGACATAATATTGTGCTGGGTTAAAAACAATTTCTCTTTGAATATATGGGAAAAGAAATGTTTCATTTTTTCACAATTAAAAAGATATTTCATTGGTCAGTAGAAACAAACAGGTTACCCTCAGAGTCCAAACATACATAAATATTGGGAATCCATATATAAAACCTGTTTTTTAAAAAATATTATTTTCCATGCTACTTGACTGTGTAGTAATATATAAATGTGAGAGTACTGTAAATGTGAAAGGCTGATTTTGAAGAAAAGTATTTTAAAAATTGCAATCTATTCAAGTTATGGAAGTTAAACTTAAATGTTGCTAAATAACAGCCAGTTCCAATTCTTAATTATTTTTAAAATAATATGGGGAAAAAATTTATCAACGTCTATTTTTTAACTCACGTTTACTTTGGGATGCAAAATTTTGCTTGAGGTTTCCAAGCCATGTGGACTGCACAGGTTATACTGAATTACAACAGTCATGCTTTATTAAAACTCACAACTACATACACTAATGAATGGTCACCTCATTTAAATTTTAAATATTTCTGCCTACACATTGCAAAAAGTTAATATAAAATGCCACATATATAAACAAATGATAGCTATAGTTTTGTGAACTATATAAATACAAGGTCAGTAGCATTTTACTTCTGCAAGATAAATTTGACATTTGGATAACATTGTCCATCACAACCAGAAATGCAATGACCAGGGAATATAAGCTGCCTATTAAAAAAATAAATAAAAAATACAGCAGATCACCCTCACATGGACTTCTCAAAACATTGTACCATCAAAAGCTGAGGTTTCTTTCAGCTACTGCTGAAACTGTACCATCCTCCAAAGAATCGTGAAATCATCTTCTGAGCCAAGGTCTTTCAATACAATTTTCAATACCATTTGTAGACAGACTTTTTATATGATCTAGCAATATAAAACAAACAAGAATTCACTTTAACCTAGTGCTACCCATTTTTGTCGCTTTTCTTTCTTCGGGAGGTATCTGTGCTCACCATAAGAAGGCATGCCTTCCTATGGCAGTGTATAACAATTCTGCCATAGATTGTATGTATAAATATTGACAGGAAAATGCATTCAGAAAAGCTGTGGTACTTTAAATAAAAACACATACACATTAAAAGTGGATTTAATTACACTAACTACATTTAATTTTTTGTTTGAGTTTTTTTGGTGAGTGTGCCTGCATTTAGGTCTTTGTATTCCATGGTGCAACAGGAATGACAGATGGAGGAAGCCACTCACGTATATTCTTAAAGTAATAGCCTAATTCAGGCCATCTCCTAGACCACAAGCATTAGCAAAGTTCAAAACAGGTCCTCAACTTTCTTCAGTGAGAAAAAGTTCAAAGCTAGAGTTGGATGACTGAATAGCTAGATTCACAGAGTGACTACTGGAAAAAAAGACAACATTCACCAATAAACAGCATCTGCAATGTTAAAGATCTGCCTTACCCTGTACTTCTGAAAGACACAGAGGCGAGGCAAGATAGTACATGGTTCAAGTTTTGTGGCATTTGAGCAGTGTTAGGAAATGCTGGGTCTTTTTTTCTTTTTTTTTTTAAAGACGAATCTTTTTACTCTACCTTTGGTACTTTAGAGTTTCATTGTCATTTTGACTGAATGTTATTTACACCATTACATGTGCACATTATCATTACGGCTCCCAGGGTTCCTACTTGGTGCCCTATTTTTAAATCTCTACAGCTCAGTCCCTGTGCTAGATTACTATGTCTAGTGCAGATACTGCTACAGATGTGATAGGCAGATTTAATTTACTCAAAGCCTGAGCTACCCTGAATTTTCAGATGAACTTAATGTTTAATTAAGAAAAAAATGGCAAAGAATTCCCATGAATACAGTTTTAAAAATTCCACTGGACAGTTTTCCTTAAATATTTTGACTGCTTTTATTTCTACAGTTAAGAAAAGGGTATCTCAGAGAATTAGCATTACTTTTACAAGAACTTATGATGTACTTTCTTTTGATCTAAGAGTTACTGACTGACCATATCCACCACTATAAAAAGTAAGCTTGGGGATCTTAATGCAGTATTTTTCTAACTTCTGAACTAGACAATACATGCATACTTTAATTAGGAACACTTAATAAAAATCTATTCATAAACTTCAACAACATATTCTCCAGGAGATGCTCTGACAGCCTATTCTGCATTATCCCAAAGATTTACTTTGACTATCACTTTGTTGATCAATGTATTATTATGGGTCCAGTCCAACAAACAGCGGAGTACAAATTTTCAAAGTTTACACATTCACACCAATTTAACCAACAATTCACAGCAGTTTAACGGTAATTTACAACTTCTTCTTTTTCAACAGACAACCTTCTTTTATTGCTGACTTGTTTTGTTCTATACATTCCATTATGAACAGAAACACTCAGATATTAGCCATAAGGAGCACCACAGAAGTGATCACCAATATGCAAACGCTCCAGGAGGCTGCTACCTCTTCTTCTACGTTCAGCTTTCACTTTTATAAGCAAATACTGATTTATTGAATGTTAAGAAAAAAATTTACTAAAAATGTTTTAAGAGCTCGAATGCAAGAGGAAAAAAACACCCCACTTTTGGTCCATCCCCAGTCTGCAGTCACAGGGTGTTATCCAACCTTCCCCAAGCCCACTGCACACAACCATCCTTAGAAAAGGATAAATGGGAGCTGGAATCAAGTGGATAATGCTGAAAAGTATGACAAAAGATGACATAAGCAGTCCAGAAATATTTCCAATGTCATTAATTTTTCAAAACTGACAATTAACAGAGACGTAACATCTACAAACTGCAAGAACCTTTAAAACTACTGAAACCTTTTGTATCTACCCTCCTCGTGGGGAATATAATCAAATAAATTCAGTTGTAATTACACGGGACTCATTCAATTTAATTTTAATTATTTGAAATGTGTACACACTCCAGGAAAACCTCATTAAGATGGCTCAGCCAGTCTGTTTTCAAATGGGACCGGTAAGTCAACATTTACCATTATCCATCACAACAGCCATCCACTCACTCCAACAGTTCAGTATAATCAGTTATTACAGTCAATGCAAAACACTAAGTAATAATGAATGAAATTGTTCTTCAGTTGTGTATGGAAGACCTGATCTTCCAAGCAAGACAAAGACACTGCTGGAAATTTTTGTCTCCCTTGCTGCCTCCTACCTTGCAGTTAGGATAGCACATTATGTTGTAAGGATGCTATCCCCACTGTTTCCCTCAAACAAAATGGACTTCAAGTTCTTTGGATTCCTATTAGAAGCAGAGTATTGCAATAAAGAAGAAAAAGGCATTTTGACCTCGACATCAATGGCAATAGGTTGATTTCAGTATACTGCCTATCTGCAAGATATTAAAGAGCAATGTCTTTCTATTTTGCCCTAAGCGAGAATACAATCAAATGTTGTTCAGAAAAAAATTCTTCATGCATGGCTGTTACATTTTTCCTTTTCTCCCCTTCCATGTCTCCCACTCCTTTTCTCTCTTTCTCTAAGTAATTCTTGTAAAACAAGAATAAAGTGCAGAATCAACAGTTTTTGTGACACATTATTGTGATTAAGGGAATTTTTTTGAGCAATGAAATAGATTTTTCTTCTAATCTTGGCATCTGAAGAGGCAAAATATGCTTCTTTTCCCACTACCTGGGATATTTTTCTAACATCAAAATCATTAGCATATTAGATCTGCTGGTTTGATGACAAGAAATGTAACAAGACCTCAGGCATGAACAGGAGCCCATTGTACAAAAGCACTTCTGTGAAGTCAGCCAAAGCTAAATCCTGGGGTTCAGCGGTAGGTCAGTACATAGCTCTTTTCCAGTCCAAGTAAACAACTGAAAAAGAAATCAGCAATATCTGAAAACCTTGTTTGAAATCCTTATTTAAAACATACTGTCAGTAAACCCAACTTTTTCGTGAGATCCCTTTCTCAGAAGTATCACCAATCATATTGCCCATGTATTGTGTTTTCCTGTATTAGTCGCAACAGACACTTCCAAAAAATTATTCATATATTCATTTCCCCAATTATCATGCAATTTCATTAAAAAAAAAATAGTTCTTTTCTTTTCAGACTAAAATTCTCATAGTATTAAGACAAAACAATCCTGGAACACTTCATTTTTATTAGTTGGTCATTAGCTTCTCCAAGTGATCAACATCCAAATGCTGTATAATCCAGTTCCTAGATCTCATTTTGGCCAGTTCTTGTCTGGAAGCTCTCAGCACATTTTTCTAGCCTCAATTTTAACTTTTATTAATAGAGTCATTGGCTGGGAGCCATTACAAAATTCTTTTTTTTCCATTCTCAGCAAAGTGTCAGGGAGGTCATTTAGTTTCTGCAAGAGTAGCTGCCTGAAATGGAAATGATGCTGATAACAGGTGAAGAAACTGTGGAGGGTCTAACTGAGCTCAGTGCAATGCAACCAGATTTAGGTTGATGTTTGGAGTGATGTAACTTTATTATCGAGGCAAGTATCTTGCAATAGCAGTAACTTCTATTTAAAAGAGAAAAGCAGTATGAGTTTATATCTTTCAACTTATAGGAATCAAAAAAAAGTATTTTAGAAAGGTAAAATAGTTACCACAATTCTTCCATTACTTACATGTATAAATTCAAACATTGCATCTTCCCCAATGACATGGGGAGTTACAACAAACAGGAACAGACCATGAATTCAGTAAATGTTCACACATCTACATCACTGCTATACAAGAAAATTTTTTAACACTTTTAGAAAGCAACACACTGTAAAGTAGGAACACAACAGCTTTAATTTTGTTTCATGACTAAGTGTGCCCAAGTAATGTTTTTGTGAAGCTCTAACATTACCCCACAGTAATGAATTGTTAGAAAATAAATAGATGCTAACCAAGTACTTCAACCAAATATACTGTAACATATAGAGTTAATAAGGTTCAGTGGTTAAGAATACTGATCTCTTCACTGCACCTATCATCTCTTGTTACTATTCATGCCATCACTTAGCTGTAGGTCACTCAAATTAATTTTCCCAGGGTAATATTATAACCTTGCAGGTATTTGAAGCAGGCATAATAAAACAAAAAGGTTAATTGTGCATTCTGTCCAGCCCTTGTGGCATCAGGCCATGACCATCATTTGCCTGGTAAATCTTATCTCAGTTTTCTTTGCTATTTAAACTCTCCCTGGCTGAATGATAATTTTTCATTGTCTAAGCTGCCTAAATGGTAGGTTTCAAAATAAAATTTCAGATTCTTTGGCTTGTATCTTGGTTTAACTGTCTAAAATCCCTGATTTTGGCGATGCCTAGTATACTCTTACAGCTCTCACCTCCTAATTATTTAATATTTTTTCTTTTGTAGTTTAAATGTATTATGAGACTAATCTCCTTAGTACATGGCTAAAAGTAAATGCATAAACCAACTCAATAATATACACATAACAAATTATATTTCTTGCTATCAGCAATCAAGACACAATGAGGTTTGTGTACAATTTAAAGAAGGTTGAAACATTAAGCACTGTAGTAAATTTTGATTCTTTTGGCCAAACTCAACTCTTACAGGAGAAAGTTCAGCCATGTCAAGGGCAATGTAGGACTTCACCACATAAGTGAGCTTCTGCATCTGAGACAGAGTTGAATCTTGAGCAATCAGAATGGAGGAGAGCAGAACTAGAGTCTTCGAAGAGCACCAGATGTGGAGTGTGCACTTGGAGTACAGCTATCACTTATGCCAAGGACTGAAATTGTCTTAAAACATTGTCACAATAACCATATTTTGTGGGGGGATTATGTTGATCTTCTGTGTTACAGCTCTGCAGTTCAAACACACACAGTCAACGACTGGCCACAGTCAGTGTGAAGAGCGGCATGGAGGGACTCTAAATTAATGCTTGGGACACTCATGTAGGAGATGTGGGCAATTTTTATCCAGTGACTGCATAGTTATATGGATCCATGTAAAATGAACTAATTCCAGAAGGAGCCCAGCTTTAGGAGAAAAGAGGAGAATATTTCCACAAGGAGGCCATCCATGTGCCAGTCAGGGGACACTCTCCTGAAAGATATGATAAAGCAGCTAGATTTCCTCAGTCTAAGCCATGAGTAGATACTATGTCTTCCAGTTTGGGCTCAAGTACTGCCTTCATTAAGTGGTCAGAAGAGGGGACCCCTGCACCATCATTTCTTCTTCCAACCAGTTTAAAGACAAATTCTGAGGAGTTTGCCTGTAGCACTGGTTCACATGCATGATCTCTGTGAAGGGGTATAGTCTTTCCATCAGCTTTAGCTGGTTTCTCACTCTGCATGAAGCCTTTATGAATCACCCTTCAGAAGCAGCTTTCTCTGTGCATTATAAAGGGAACCTAAGCACCTAATTTTGACTTTTTTATTCCCTCTGCAAGTATGTTTTTATTTCACTTGAAAGCCCTTTACTTTTTCATATTATGTTCCAACTATACAACAGACAGACAAAGCCCAGAGAAAGTAGAACTAATTCATGCCTGTGTTCCTTAAAGACCGCAAACACTTTCTTACTCCATTTAATACGATACTATGCGTACAGGAGCAGCCAGGCAAGGATATTAATATTATCACTCTGTTCCAGTAATTAATAGCAACTCCCCTCATAGCTCTGATAAGCTAGGAAACACAATTCATTTCTTGTCCTTTCTTGCTTGTGAAATACTAATGGAAGAGAAATAGGTACAAGACTTTTGCAGTGACCTTGTATTAGGACTGCAACTCCTTTAAACTAACCCAGAATCAGCATGGAGCCATTACGAGTCTCTAGCAGTAAATGGTATGGGACACCTACTAAAAATTTAGAGAGCATGCAGCTCAATGAGGCATTCCAATTCTATCACAACACATTATTAATGCCAATTACAGCATGAAAGATGCTAATGCAAGGTACTTTGGAGACTAAGCAAAACACTGATCAATTTTGAAGATAAGGTTTGTCTTAGTTACCAGTTTCCCCTCCCAAGCTCAGATTTATCTGTCGAAATTTTGTATTCCCTATCACTTTCAGATGTACCTAGAGCTGCAGAAATGGAAAGCTGCGTACAAGCTTCCCTCTCCAGAAGAAGGAATACCTAATAAACAGGATAAAGACTTAAGGTTACTATTGTAGCCATATTTTGGGAGGTAATTTCCATAAAATTTCCTCTTCTCCTCTTACTCTTTATGGAAGAGTGACACACACATCCATGTGTAGCTTGGGGAGAGGCATGGAACAGACAAGACAGATCTTGCCTCAGTTACCTTTCTTCAGTGAGTCATGGTTAGACACTGCTGGCTGCAGAGATACTAATGCAGTTTCATAAACCAGAAAGACAATGTATGTTGAGAGCAAGGTATATCTATGACAGCAAAAGGCATAAAACTCTCTTTACACTCTGACAAAGCTTATAGGAAGAAATATACTTGTCAAACACTAGACCTTAAGATCCTCAGAAGATAGTACATGAAATTTTGGGGTATTTTAAGAAAACTGTCATTGGTCCAATACACATGAAAATCAAATAATAAAGTAACAAGCATGTTTAGTAGTAAAAACAAGTTAATAAAGGAGCAGAATTTTGTTTTGTGTTTCCAGTGGGCTATTACTAAACAACGTCATATGAAATACTGAGTTTAAAACTAAAGTTTTCCCAGAAGGGTACTTTTAAGCTTGTTTTTGGTTTTGGTTTTTGTTGTTTTTTAAATTAGAAATAAAGGAATATAGATGCTGATCACCAGCATGCAACTTAAAGGAGACGAATTGTAAGTCCTTGGAAAAAAACTAAGGATTTTAAAAGAAAAAGCTAAATAGACATTTTAAGAAACAAATTGGATATTACCAAAGAACATGCTGAGTGAAAACATATTTGACTGCCACCTGTTCTCTTGGTATTTATTTTGCTTGTGATTTCTGCTCTATGACAGCCACCACTAGCAAATCAATCAGATCAGATTTCTAAAATGGAATAAAGTGGCCTCTTTCAATGAAAGCAAACAGAAGTTCTCATTAAAAAGCAAACCAAGACAATATGGTTTGACTTTCTCACTCTATATAGCTCCCCTACCCAGTCCCTGCCATCCCATAAAATGAGTTTAATGGCACAGACACTGGGCTGAGGCTACACTGAGCAAATCCAGGTAACTGGAAGAGATCTTACTTGTCATCAACATCCGGGCAATCATAAGGAACACGAAATCAACAAGCTGCTGAAAACCATTTAAATGGCCAATAAGGTTTGAGTAAAATAATTTTAAGTAATTCCGATTACAACAGCATCTATATTACAAGTGTAACTAGCCACGGGGAAGACCTTGCACCACAGAAGTAGAAACTGCTGAAATCAGTGGAAGGTTTTTCTAAATAGAATAAAACTGCAGTAAGAATATCAGAAATTTAGTATGAATATCAGGCTTATATGCAAAATCACAAGAAGTATTTGAGATAATGATTTTCTTGTACATGGCAAAGCTTTTGCTTAAGGATTTCTAACAAAGACGACAGTGAGCAGCAAATTAAATGCTAACCATGTATTAACATGACTTACTCCAACATCAGCCACCACATTCATCCTCAGCTGGAAGACATTTACTTTCCTCACTTGCAACTTCCTCTCTTCAGCAATAGCCACAGGGATTATTACAATCTATATTCACATATATATTTCAGTACAAAGAAAGGATACTGAAGTATTGTGAAAGGCTGGTTTATGTGCATGTTAATGTACTCCTATGAATTATGTAAGTGCAAGGACAGCCAAAGAATATATCATAGAATATCTACTTACCTCTATTCACATAATGTCTAATAGTATGGCTTCACACTAGAAAGGTGACAGCCACAATTCTCGTATTTTAGGTTTTGACTGCTGTTAAGTAGCTTCACATCTTTTTGCTTGTACATGACTGTTGGCAGAAGAGGTCTGTACTCCACTATAGGGAGATTTTCAGTCTAGATTAATTACATTTCAGATCCATAAGAGCAAAACACCAAAAAGAAAGCTCCTATATGAAATGTGAGATAGCAGTATTTGTTCTTTCTGGTTACGTATCTTGGTTTATTTTTCTCCAGATGGCCACAGTGGTGCTCAATTTCTTTATCAACAAATACATTCTGTACCCACTGAGATAACTTCTCAAAGCTATAAATGAAACAAATTCCATTTTTACTCTCACGTAGTTTTAGTAACAGATGCAGGCATGTATGTGTCTTTGGACAAGTTGATAATCCTCCACAAAATCTGAGTGTGTTAGGGCTTTGCTCATCTATACTGCACTAAGCTTCAACTTCACAGTTTAGAATCATTGCTAGAATATTTAACTGCAGAATGTTGCAAGAAAGACTTTTTCTTGCTTTTTACTATATTTGTAAGACATTTGATAAAATCAACAAACTTTGTAGAAGTTACATAAAATATTTTTACTTCTTTCACTTGCAAGTGGAAGTTGGGAATTGTATGAACAAAAGATATTGTCATGCTCTTTCCTTTTCTCTCATGCATATTTCAGCAGTTACAAGTTACAGGTGTCATATACCGAGCTATGGAAAAAATATGCGAAATTTTCTTTTGGTTTGTGGGTTTTACACTTTCAATTAAAATAGTTCTCCAAAAATATCTCAACTTGTTATGCCCTTTACAGACATAGAAGCAGATTTCCTGATTAACTGGAAAAGATTTTGTATGACTAATTGGATAAATTTGGATATCCTCTATATAGTTTTTTCATTTTTGGAGCTGAACACCATCAATTATGTTTTGACAGAGGCTTATGGTCAATGAAGTATCTCCTGAGCACAGCACTACAGTATGGAATGCTTAAACACCAGATTTTATAACAGGTAACTTCCCTGCAAGAACAAAAGATATTCATGGTATTTTAAGCACGTGAGAATTCATCATTGATAGAATTTGGTTTAACAAATGAGTACCTTTAACTCAGGCTTAAAGTATGATTCAGAAGACAGACGAACACTGAAATGCAAATTTAAACCACCAAAGAAACCAAAATTCATAAAATAATCTTAGAATGGTGATATCAAAAACTGTCCTATTTATAATTCTTCAAGTTGTAAATACAGGTAAGTTATTGTAAGTCCAACATGTGAAAGCCTAACACATGAGAGCTCAAACTGAGCAAAAGAAGACTACAGAGTGATTCCTGTCAGAAACAATTAACTCCACCTGCCCAAAAAAGCCACTGTTGTAGCTGAAACAATCCCCCAGAACACAGTTCACCAGCTAGAAAGAAAGGTTGCACACGTATCATAGAATTCCTCTGCTAGGATTTTATGCAGTGCTGAGACATACAGAAATGCCTATAGATAAATTTTCCCACTTTACTGCTGCATTACACTAAGTGGGTGGAACATACCCATGTACGTAGCACTGTTAGAGCTGCTACATGACCAAAATTGCCTTTTGTATTAACGCAACTGCAGAAGTTGAACTTAAAGAGACTGATGGGGAAGATTATAATTCCCGGAATTAGAACATCTTATATATTTGTACATCAAAAACTGCCTAGCAAAAGAAAGAAAATCCCAGCTGTAAAGAGCCTGTAGCCTAAACAAACCTGTCACTATCTCACCTCATCTATTTTTACATAGGATAACACTGTAGGTAGAAGAGCTAGACTATTTTTGATAGCCCTAGACATTACACATGGCCAAAGTTTTTTAAAAAAATTTTAATAGAATCTTCTCAAAAAGGGGCCTATCCTAACTCGACAAAGAAAGGAAATACCCAAAACCTCTACATCAATCTTGTCGTCCCAGAGTACTGGCAGAAGACTGAAAGGAGGATAAAGAGACAGTATTTTCCCACAAATGTGGAGAAAACAGACTCCTGATGCAATCACCAGGAAACACATAAAGCTACTAAAAAATAAACAGGTGTCTTCACTGGCTGATCTAACAAGAAAGAAATTTCACAGTTCAAGGGTCATCTCAATCAAGCTGATCTATACCAAACAAGTAGTCTACAAAATATTAGATAGGCCTAAAAATTAATTACATCCAGCAGGAAGAATTTGATTCATCCAGATTCGTTACTAAAATGCCTGCGGGGGGTAGATATAATCTTGCCTTAGAAATTAAATAAAGATATGATTCTGAGTGTCATGCTTTGAACATACAATCAATACTCCCATCACCAAAATTTCCATAGTGAACTTCCTTAAAATATCAGCTAGTATAATTTTGTGAGGTATCTGAAGAAGAGTTGACAAGAGGAAAACCTGCTTTTATACATGACAAAGGTATTCAGTTAACCTAGATGGGTATGACTAATTTCATTACAGTATGCACACATTTTCCAGTAACTTATTAGGAGTTATATGCTATGAAAACACATTAAAACATCAACAGACTTAGCAAAGTTTATCATCTGCAAATGAGAACACTTATACTTGATGGACACAATGTTCTAAAATAAAAATGCCCACAAGAAGTCTTCAAAGATGTTTAAGCTACTGCTTTTACAACAACAATATCACTGCACAACTAATTTGATTAGCAAACTGAAAAGATGCAATCCACCACTTTAAATTCTTACATGATTTTGAAATTCAGCCACTCTTGTCTTTATCATGAGGCTTCCACCCAAAAGACACTAGAGAAGCCAAATAAGGAAAATGATAATGATGATTTCATTATCTGATCCTGACTATGGTTTCAATTCATCTTGAAATTTAAGACTTCCAATATATTGGGGCTGGAAATTTAAGTTGCTGATACTTGAAAAAAAAAAAGCTAAAAACTAAGAGATTTTCTGCTTCTTACAAAGACTGCACAGTACTGTACTAGGAGTTTTTCATTTTCTAGCAATCCTTCCATACTATTTACAAACCTGTGCACTGGCTGGTCCTAGACACTAAGGGTCTTTTCTTGATATCAAAGCTTAAAACCTGAGGAACTTAAGAGCATAGAAACAATTCTCCATTTTTACTTTACACCTTTGATGACTGAACTGAGCAATTTCAGACAGTGGAAGCAAGAAATTAAAAAACAAAAAAGAAGCCTAGTACTGGGTTTATTAGTGTGGGGTTTTTTAAACTGTTTACAACAGAGTAAACAAAAGAGTAAAAGTGTACTCTGTCTTTGATCATATTTCTAACTACTAGTCCTTAAAAGAGCAACATGTACTTGAGCAGCAAAAAATCTAAAAAATGTAAATGTTAACTGTAAGAGTGAAAAAATCCAAAAAATTATAAATAGGATAGATGCTTAATGACAACTGTAAATGTGTCTATAAAGAAGGCAATACTTCTAAAGATGCACAGTGAGAGATGCAAATGAGACTGAGCTGCTCTATGTGCAGTCAGTTTTCAGAAGTCATTGTCATGACAGGTTTTTAAATAATAGGAATTTTAAAACTCAAACTAAAAATGGAGAAGAAAGAGAAGACAGAAGACTACTAAAATCTGGAAATTAATTTCTAAGTCAACAATAGCATTATCACAACTTGCAAATGAGATTAAGAAAGCCTTCTGAACATTTCTGCTGCAATGCAACTAGCCCATGATAAATCTATGAAACTATTATAAATATAATAAAAGTATATAAACTATGGGTAAATGACACTTAAATTTGTAGCTTGCATAAATCACACATTGCTACACATCAGTTATATGCCTTCCATGGCATGAAAAATTATGAGATTTCACATAAAACACTGAAAGAAGAAACAGTTCTTTAGACCAACATTTAAAGTGCTGTAAAAGAGGTCTTAAGACCTCTTCAAATTGACTGCACACAAGTGTGAACTCTAACTATTAGTATATAATCAGCTTTATGAATTTCACTGTATCATTCATCTTAAATTCTCTCAGACTTAACACAATCAATACAAAAAGTTTCTCCAGAAAGATGCAGTACCTGCAAACAGCCTCTCTTAGCATGAAATTAAAGTCAGGCTCCTTTGAATAGGCTCTCCCGGGGACACTCCTCCTGTGCAGGTTCCGGGACATTGCCAGTTCCTTTTTCTGACTTGGACAAATGACTTCTCACAAAAGGCTACTCAGGAACTGAGCTGCTTTTTAAAAAAGCATTAACATGGCCCCACACTGTGCAGTCAGAGACTCTTCTGCACGAAGCCTTCATTACTCATACATTTCAAATCTGTTGCATAGCACACGGGACATCAAAACTAATCATTCTGTCTGGTCCTCTGTTTCAAAGTCCGCAGACTGTTTCCACTTGCTACTGGGGAAAACAGGCTTTTTCTTCACCACATGTTTGCTAGAGTCTGACCTACATCATGAAGAAGAATGAATCTTCCACTAATCCACACCCTAATAGCCAGACTTTCTTAAACCCCAAACAGGAAAGCCAGGCATGTGACAAGAAGCATTATTCCTGCCCCCACCTTTTATTTAATATTCTTGCTCCTCAACTTCTTTTTCGTATCCTTTTGTTCTCTTTGCAAAAATGTATCACAGTGACTTAATGACATTTATAATAATCTACTATGTTCATAAATTACAGAGATATGATCTGCCAGTACTCCGTTCAACAGAAAGCTAGGTATCTCTGTTGTAGTTTTTAATACGATAAACCTTTTAAATCAGCTTTAACAGAACTCAATCAGAATGTGTTTACAGTAAATAATATTCTGCACTGGACCTGCAACTTGTTTATCGAAAGACCGTCATCTATGCCACATCGAATTTTGAAATCCAAAATTATACAGTGTGTTTTTTCTTTCCAAAGATTTTCTTCTTAAGCCGATTTGGGACTTAGAGCACCAGGTAACTGGAGCTTTCATCTTCTCTATTAGCGAGAAGACTGGTGCTGACTGAAAACTTCATTACACTGGACAGGCATCTTTGTATACCAGGTATTTTTTCAATTTAGGGTTTTTAGAAAATGTATTTGTAAAAGGTCTTGTATTATCAGTAGCATATTGGTGGTTAGACCATGCAGCTTGGAAATTTAGATAGCAAAAGTTTCCTGACATCCAACAACACTGTTCTCTCCCACTTACCCCATTTTTCATGTGAAATTTTAACATTTTTTTTCCCCCTAATAAATTCAGTGCTGTCTAATAGGTTTTATCAACTATTACCTCACTATGCTTTTCAGGTAAGCATTCAATGCCTGATGAAGCACTCAATCCTATTACACACCTTACGAAGTTCATCACAGAGTCAAGATTGGGATTTTTAGTCTCAGTTACGACATTTTTTACTGAATAAACAAATATTTACTTTGCAAAATGCTATGAATTCTACAGATGAGAAGTCTCATGTATAAAAATTTACAAATATGTATGACAAACAAATTTGCTTTTTTCATGGCATTTTCTTCTGCTGTCTCCACAGAATACATGAAGATGGGGACTGAAATCCCTATCTCGGAGATCCATCAGGTTATTTGGCTCTCAACTCCCACAGCTGCACTACCCAGAATAGCTCCTGGTGATGCCCCAGGTACACCTGCTGCATCAGAAACCCATGCAAGTGAGGCCTATGGTTAACACTAATGAAACCGAGACTTTTCCCTCTCAACCCTTCACTCCATGCCTAAAAAAGGGTGACAAAATGCATCCTTTTACTCTGCTGCAGAGTCTAGTTGGAGGCCTGTAGCTACTGGTGTTCCCCAGTGGCCAGTTTTGGGTCTGGTCATCTTTAACCTGTTCATCAGCGACCTGGATGAAGGGACGGAGTGTACCCTCAGCAAGTCTGCTGATGATACAACACTGGGAGGAGTGGCTGACACACTGGAAGGCTGTGCTGCCATTCAGCAAGACCTGGACAGGCTGGAGAGCTGAGTGGAAAGGAATTTGATGAAGTTCAACAAAGGCAAGTGTAGGGTCCTGCACCTAGGCAGGAATAACCCCATGCACCTGTACAGGCTGGGGGTTGACCTGCTGGAGAGCAGCTCAGCGGAGAAGGACCTGGAAGTCCTGGTAGACAACAAGGTGACCATGAGCCAGCAATGTGCCCTCATGGCCAAGAAGGCCAATGGTACCTTGGGGTGCATGAGGAAGAGTGTGGCCAGCAGGTCGAGGGAGGTTATCAGGTTATCCTCCCCCTCTACTCTGCCCTGGGGAGCCCACATCTGGAGTGCTGTGTCCAGTTCTGGTCTCCCCAGTTCAAGAAAGACAAGGAACTACTGGAGAGAGTCCAGCGGAGGGCAACGAAGATGATGAGGGGACTGGAGCATCTCCCTTAGGAGGAAAGGCTGAGGGAACTGGGTCTGCTCAGCCTGAAGAAGAGAAGACTGAGAGGGGTTCTCACCAATGCTTATAAATACCTTAAGGATGGATGTGAAGAGGAGGACATCAAGCGGATGGGAAACTTCTGTACTTTGAGGGTGACAGAGTGCTGGAGCAGGCTGCCCAGAGAGGTTGTGGAGTCTCCTTCTCTGGACATATTCAAAACCTGCCTGGACGTGATCCTGTGCAACCTGCTGGGCAGGGGAGTTGGACTAGATGATCTCCAGAGTTCCCTTCCAACCCCAACCATTCTGTGATTCTATGATTCTGTGAGTTTATTTTTGTCTTTTCATTTGCACATGTATCTTTTTTCACCAGGAAGATGGATCAGATTTGCAGTTACCAAGGTTTTCTTTCAGTGTTTAAATATTTGCCATTCTATTTCTTAATGCTACGTATAATTTCACAGCAATATTAGTTAGGAAATTGTTCAGAATTTCTCTGTTTGCTTAGCTGTAAAACATCATTATTTTTATTTAGCAGCCAGCAGAGGAAACAAATCCCAAGAGATTTTGAATCATTTTCATAATCTTTTTTTAAAGCCAACTGATTTAGATACAGGAAAACAAAGAGTGAAACATGTTAACACAAATGTTTCTTCAGGTCAGAAACAGAAAATTCCAAGCTAAGTACAGACTGAAATATTAGGAAGAGATCATATTGTTTATTATCAGCTTCTGTAACATGAGACAATATCAATCTTTACAAATCTTCTCTATTTCCATGGAGCAGGAAGGCAATGACACTATTACTACCATGAAATAACCCTTCTTCCATTTTTTAAATTAATGCATTTTTTAAATGTAGATTTTAAATTTCTGAAAGTGTGATAATTTCCCCTCTAAAGCACTGCTTATCTTCCTAACATAATTTGCTGAATGTTATTTCTGCAAGAGATGCATGCTCTCCATCAAAACCATTATTGCAGCTCAAATAACCAAGCTTACTTTAAATGAGCTGGCTTAGATCCTGACCAACAGCACTGCATCAAGGAGCTCAGTGCAGGGCAGTCAATAGAATATTCATCTGGGGAACAGGCAAGCTTAGAGAATACACTGATAAAGACACTATTTCTGGTGCCGTGTTACTCACTGAATGCTAGCTCAGATACTTGCATGTGGGCTATCATCACAATCTGGACTTATCTCTAAATATTCTGGTGGGAGGAGGAGTGCTATTTTCCTTTTTAATTCATCTCTGTAGCTTTACAGGTTGTTAGTTAACTGTAAAACCAGCATTTGTCTTGGAAAATTGTAACACAGCAGGTAAATCAAGTATGCTCTCAGAATGCCTAAAATGTGCTCTTGTGCATTCTTACTAGCCTGAGTAATAGTATATACACAGAACACGTAACAGTAGATGCATTTAGAGGTCTTACTGAAAAGTGTTAACACAAAACATTACAAAATATAAGATAGAGAATATGATACTCATCTTTTTTATTTAATCCTAATGCATTTATGAAATATGCAGCAATATCATTTACAGAAAAATCAGCAATGTTTTGCTTTTGTCTATATAGGAGAAATAAACACAATTAGCACAAGAATCAGCTAGCACTTTCTACATGTTAAATTAATCTCAATACTGCAGATATAAATTTCTGTTAGAATTACGTAAGAATATATGGAGACTAAACAAGATGTTTAAAATAAAATATATTCTCATCTACTACATTTGTGGGATCACAAAATCACTAGTCCACTTCAATTTAAGCGTGATTGAATGAAAATCACATCCTCATAAGAATTAGTTAAACAGTTCTAATCCTTCATCTTCTAAATCCAGCCCTACCTCTCAGCATTCATATTGTTTAATCTGAAGAGTAAAGAGGACCGTCATCTAGTTCTCTGAACTCTGTGATGATTAACCCTTCAAAATGAGAACGTAAGGCACAGACTGAAGATTCAAAGTGATTAAGATTCCACATCTGACTCAGACAGTATTTTTAACCAGAAATGTGCCTAACCATCTAAAAGCTTTGTGAAACAACAGGAAATACACAGCAAATACCAATCTCTCCTGGATGCAAGAATCATTATACTGGTCATTCAGAAACTCAGCTGGGTGTTTTAAAAAAAAGAGAATCCAGATAAACTGAGACTGAAGGAAGAACTCGTAAGAGAAGATAGAGACGAAAGGGTTCAGGACAGTAGCAAGAGAAGACATAGAACAGACCAGGAAGGCAGACAGGTGGGGGCAATGTGAAGACCAAGAGTGGTGGGAACTTACGCTGTGCTTCCACTACCTGTGAGGGCTATTGCTAAAGGCAGACCAGGAATTCACTCTCAAACAAGTCACCCATAGATGTCTATAGGCATCTTACTGGGTGACAGCTATATTTCCTGGCAATATTCTCCTCCCATCAATAGTGAGCAAGTAAGTTCAATGTCAGGAAAAACACCTGCTCTAGGAAAATGGCCGTAACAAACATACAATACCCGTGAAATTGGTAAGACCCAACTGAAATACATGTTCAGACCACCTATCTTCAAGAGCAATTAACTTACATTGCAACAGGCACAGAAAAGAGTCAGGCTAAAAAAGCTGGGCAAGTTTAGTCTGGTAAAGCAAAGGTTTGGAGGGGACAGGATTAGTCAACATGTACTTATAAAATGAACCCGATATAAGAACAAATATGCATAAACTGAGCAGTATTGCAGGTATTACAAATAAGAGTAGTTCAGTACAGAACAGGCATGCAATAGCAACAGTTGGAGAAAACAACTATTCTACAGTGGGTGTGATCAGATTATGGAAGGATTATGTGCCATGATTGCTTCTGACAAGGTGGGGGATGAAGCCTCTGGCCTAATTTTAGACCCTAAAATTTATGGGCAATAAATACCTGTCAACTACGTAGAGCAAGTCAAGAAAACAGAAAGAGTAAGCTAATTCACCTGATTATAGTACGAATTACAAATTATTCTCCACCACATGCATATTGTTTTGTATTATAAATAGATTCATATCCATATTAAAATGCCAGATTATTGTAAATAAAGACTCTGTGTCTTTTAGATTTCAAACATTAATAACTACTCAATAACCTCCATAAATTGGAGGGGAGGGTTCTGAAGAACCTAGACAAAATAATGAAGCAGTGAGTTTTTCTCAGTGCATAGTATTTCATTTCATTAGAACTTCATCAATGCCAGTACTGCTGCAGTAGCATGTGCCAACCTAATGATAAAAGGTTATTTCACATTTTCGTATACTCCAGATGGCAATGATTCAGAAAGAATCTCATTCCTTAGTTCAGTAGGATTAGGAAACCTCTTAAAACAACCTCAATTGACATTTCTCATCCTGCCAGCACTACAATGGATCACAATGTATGTGTTTCACATTGCAGTTGCCAGTATAATTGTCCTATTACAAACACACTGATTGAGAAAATACACATAGCACTGTAATAAACACTAAATATGTCACAAAATATGCAACAGAGGGCTTACAATGAAATGCAGGCAAGTCTGGAAGGGGAAAATATTGCTCATTATTTTGCAATGCTATAAATCTCAGCAATTCAGTACATGACTACCAGAGCCGAAGGAAACCCAGAATATTTAAAGTATTTTTACAATATGAATACTCACTGAATTATGAAACTAGTGAAAACAGTGACCCATTATTCTTTCCTGTATACACTAAAACTGTCTTCAACAAATATTTCAGAAATTGATCCAAATGGCCTCTGTGAAACTTGAATATTTTTTAAAAAATGTAAGTTTCCCTCATTCTTTCTTTAACATATTCTACAGTAAATTCACACCAATACAACATACTCTCTCACTATTCACTACTGCATTGTCTTAGACAAAATGAGCTCTTTTCTCTGTGAAGGGCTAAAACTAAGACATAAGAACTGGATTTGATAGACATTTGCCTTTTAAGGAAGACATAGACAGTTGTATTGGTTTTTTATTTTTCCTCTTCAGTTTGTGAACACAAGCATAGTAGCAGCAGACATTTACAGTACTTGAGAACATTAAGAAATACTTTGTCATGAACAGAATTCATATTCTGAGATGCACTTGCGTTCAAGAAGCCAAGGGGAGGGATCTTCACTGTAGACCACTGTGAGTACAGATCCACTTCAAATACCATAATTGTAACTGTAATTTTGAAGTCAGTCAAGTCCCTGGCTTTTTAAGCTACCGATTACCTTGCTCTGCCTTACCTGCCTTTCAGAAAGTAGTACAGGTGGTCAGAATTTTCTGGTTTCTTACTGATTTTTTCCAGTAAAAAGGAATATACACAAAGGCTTACTGTTATTTGCTTATCATCTATACATGATCTATACATGACTAGATTTCTTATGGTTAGTAGATACAAGCTGGAAGGAATCTGCCAACTGAAGACAAACAGAACACAGCAATAAAACCACAATCAACTCAGTGCCTCTAAAAAGTCTTTAGGATGACAGATGAAACCTCTAAGTAAAGACAGAAAAAGGCTACCTTCTGATCAGGTGAGACAGTGCATCAACCCATGCCACACTCATTCAATTAATAGACTCTGCAGCTTGCAAACACCGATAAGGACACTACAACTTAATGATCTATAATCTGTGTTCCTGGAGAATGAAAACTTAGTTCAAAAGACACAGTTTGTTTAAACATCCAATGCAGGCACAATGTATGGCAGGATGTGCTTTCTCTGCTATGTACTGGCATGTAAAATCGGACAATTAAATCCCACAAATACAGAAGAACAAAAAGGAGGATTAAAAATGCTTGCAGAAAAAGATATATAGAGTTCTAAAATGCAGCACAATCTCCTGTGCCAAAACAAGAGACTACAGAAATCTCTGTTCCCTTGCAGCATTAAGCCTCATTGTCTCACATCTTCTCCTAACCACTTTTCTCATAAGAAATGCAACTCTTCCTTGGCATGCCACATCTTCCTTCCTATCTGGAATAGTGGTGAAAACCAAGAAGAGTAAAGTCCTTTATCCTGAAGAAAGCAATTGAACTGGGATTCAGTTACCATGAAACAGAATGATGTAAAAGAAAAATCTTCTCCAAGGTATATGTGAATGAAGAGTGTGTATCAACAACCTAAAATACTCGGTGTTCTCTACAATATGACTTGTTCCAAACAGGATTTGTAGTTTCTCTGCATCCTTTTGCAGCATATCCTTGGTTATCTGATTGTCACAAGATGAGCTCATTGTTTTATGCAACACAATATTCTGTTCTCTTCATTGTTCCTTCGGACAATGTTTTCAGAATAACCTGTCCGTAGTTATTATACTGCATACTGGGAAGATGATGGATGCTTTCTGAAATACATATTTAACTAATACTATTTAATACAGAATTCAACTGAAAGGTAGCAGTGCTCAATTTGTAAAATTTGAGATTATGAGGCAGGCACTACACATGGAATTAAAACTGCCTTACACTGAAACAATCATTCAAGTCAATTTACATTTTCTTTCAGTATCTGCAAACTAAAGCACATATCATGACCAAAGATAATCATATTAAGGTTTTTGGCAATGCTTTACAATAAAAGCTATCTGAAACAGTAGACAGTAATTGTTACTAAATTGTAACAGAATCCCTACAGAGTTAGGAATTATAACCATATTAGTCATCTAGGTTCAGCATGATTAATGACACTGCAAAAAATATCAAGATTTTAAGCAATAAACCCCTTATCGGCAAAGCCCATGAGAACTACTTAGGTCTATTCCTGCCATAAACCAGATAGAGTCAACTCCCATTGCATTTTTAGTGCAGTCATCTAGCACCTTTCAGCAGCTGGTGGGGATCTGGCCCACCAATTTTCCTTATTTATTTGGACAGTTTGAATCATGTCAGATGACTTAAAATTACCATTTGTCCTTCAATGCTTTCTTCATCCTTAAGAAGGGAAATGCTCATTCCTTTCCAGGGGGCATTCCCTCTGCTGGGTCTAGATCCAAACTTAGTGAGAACGAAGCCTTTCCTTCAAACACAAGTGAAGAAAGACCTCACAGCTGTCCTTACTGATACTAATGGGCTAAAACCAAGCATCTTTTCTTTTTTAAATTCCATTTTTCCTCTAAGCAAGTTCCATTACATATATCAGGAAAATGCACAAGCAACATCCATGTAGCTGAAACAAACTTCTTATGCCTTCAGGGCATAAATCCCTGAGGATACCTGTAGAGCATTTAGTAAAATGTAGTATCAGAGTGAGGGATCAATAATTAGAAGAACGAGGTCTACAAGCCTACACAAGAAAAACAAATCCCATCCTGTTCTCTTAATGTTTATCATATGATCTGAGAAGCAAAACTCCTAACGTTTGCACCTAAGAAATAGCTTTTCAGCTTTAAATATACTCACTGCAACTTTTAATAATTATATGAAAACACACACCCAAAACATTTTCATATAAGAAAAAGATTAAAACTAAATTTTTAAGTTGCCCTGTCCAATTCTGAGCACTGACAAATGAACTGCTGCATGGCCTGTTACATTAGAACAATACTGTGGAATAATTACAAGCTCTAAGATAAAATTAAAATTACCATAATAATTCTCCTGTGAAACAATCCAATCTATGCAGACCACAAATTGCTACTAGGCTGAAAAAACATATTACCACCTCAAGTCAGGCAGATAAATAATTCTATGTCCATTAGTTAGTGTTGGTACATAAGAGGTTAAGCAGAGCAGCATGACAAACTCATTATATTTACAAATTATGTACTGGTCACATTTAAAGACCAGCTCTTTACTTGCACACCAGCATTAGAAAGCCAGCTATGCAAACTGTGAGTAAAGACATGATTCTACAACAGTTTCTCACCGATGAGAACAAAAGTCCCAATCTATAGGGCCCACCTTCAGATACAATAGGCGGTATCAAGTCGGGGACAAGTTTGTGCCTGTTTTCCTGTACTGTTGCCTGTACAATGCATGTCCTTGATAGTACTTTAGAGAAAGCCCTTTTCTCCTCCCTGCCTCATACACACATGAAAAACAGAAAACCTTGCTTTGAAATCTAGACAAGACAAAGGATTCCCCTATTATTCTACTCAGAGAGACAACATTCAGGATTTCATGTTCTTATCCTCTGTACCACAAATCTGTACATCTGCACCATTTAAGGCACCAAACTCCTCAAAGGTACCTGCAGCACTCCTTTCCTTCTGCCCTTAATGAGAGCAGAAGGCACACCAGTATCTTAAAAAGGCTGAGCATTTTTCTGGACCAGATTTTACCTGCTTGCAATTAGAATGGGAGTGTAGGCTCCCCATTTTAGTTTGTTGTAAAATTGTGAAGGTAAAACTTGGACTCAGTCGACCAATGATCCTTTGAAGATTCTAATCATGCTCATAAAAGAGAAGTATCCCTATCAAGATCATTTGGTTTTATGTCAGCTTTTTAATCATAGTATTCCCTCATGGTTTAATTTGCTCTGTACCTACCACCATCAATCTGAATATACACCACTGCCCACTAATGACACATTTTCAGTTTATAACACAAGTTTTATAGTACAGGCAAATTATTAATACAAGCCACCTCAAGCATCTAACAGAAAAACAACCACAAAAATGATGACCATAAACTCACATTTCTCTCTGATCCATCAGTAAAGAGAAACAGTCTATAATCTGTAAATCACGTATCAGATATTGCTTTTACATGTAGGTTTACAATCATATGACAAAAGGAACCACAAGTGTGATGGGATCAGTAAACTAAAACGGGATAAATCCATGTCATCTGGGCAGTGTCTTAGATCTTATAATGGAATCAGAGGATGAGTCTTAAGTAACATTATACATACTGATTTTAAAAATGCGTCTCTTTTTGACTCTCCAAAGGAATTGGTCACTTCGAAGAAATTACTCTCAAAGTGCAGACAACACATGTACGCCTGGCATGAGCATATGCAAGACCACCAGTTGTGAAAGACACGTGCAATGGAGGTTTCAAAACTTTTCTGTCATTTCCCTTTCATATCCTCTCCCTTCCCACGAAGGAGCAATTAATAAAAGGTGTCATTGTACAATACTACAGAGAAAGAGAAGACTGTAAAGAGAGACTGAGTCATTGTGTTGGTATAGAAAACAACTCTAGTAGATGATCCTGTAGCTCAAACCAGACTGACGCTTTTAAAAAGAGTCTTTAAATTTACCACAGTCATCCATGACAGACCCTAAGGTAACATCTGTTCTTCGCCAGCTTTCTTCTTGCCTCTTCTCCTGACTTAGTTTAATTTCTCTAATCATTTTACTGGGATATAATTTTCATTTACACAGACCTCTTTGAATTACTGGGTTCAAAAATGTAAACGACAATGCTATTTCAGAGGTGACTCTCTGTAGTATATTCTACTGTAAGGATTCAAGATCTTTACCACCGCATTGTCCTTCTCTCACAGGTATTTCCTCCACATTATTTTCAATACTCTTTTGTCATGCAGCTATTATGAAATGAAGATAATCTTTTCAAAAGACAAAGGTACACATACAATCTGAAGTGGGGAATTTTTCCAGGTTCAGAAGGATGGCTCTGGCTTTTACATGAACAAACTAAACTTTGAAGACTTCTATCCCACCAAAATTAGAAAGAAAACTCCTTCTTATTTGTTTTGGTAGGAAACATGGCAGAAAGAATTACTGGTATTTTTAAAAGCACTTAGTTATATGAAGTTATAGTCTTTTTTTGAAACATAAGAGTTGTCAGATTATGTGGAGCCATTATGATATGCTTCTTCAAAGTACGTCAATAGTAAAGTCCATTAATGAGGAGAGAAATAGTATCTAGAACTGACAAAATCAGGCGGTCTTATAAGCAAAGGTGATCTTCCATTTTAATATTTTTAAAGCACACATGAACTTTTTACACATCGACAAAAGTGCTTTACAGTTTTATGATTGCAATCTAGTCCAAGCTTGTCACCTTTAAATATACTGCCTATTATCATCCTTTCTGCAAAACTCTGTAAAATTATTCTAATACATTTGGTTGGAAGTTCCTAATGGGTCAAGTAAGGGATTAACCTCACATTGCAGGACATGGAAATATCACAATATTTTTCCACCATGAAAAAGTTTTCCCAAAGCAGATCATCTGTAGCTGCCACTAAGGATGTAGCATCTGATTTTGCCATGTTCTAACTTCAAAAGCACTTCAAGAGAGATACTACAGAGCATTGTTAACCACAGCAGTTCTTCTCTGAGTACATTAAATTTAACAAAAACACTATCCCTGGAAGAGTTTATCAGAAGCTACTTATTAGAGCACAGGCAACTGAACTGAGCACTGGGACCATAATTGTCTAGCCTTCTTCATGAAGACTATTGTGGAACCATATCTAAATTCTATTAACAACAAATCGCTCTAATCTTCTGTACACAATTTCTTAGTTATATGTAAGTAAATACTACTCCTTTGGGACTACACTCATTCTTCAGCTGCCTACACACATAACTGTCAGTGGTTGGTTGACTACAGTTGGTGCCTGTGAGTATGATGATGAAATCCTGGCTGAATTTACTTATCTTAATTCTTTAACTGGTTACCTTTCACATTCTATCTTGTGATCTCAGATCATCCTTGCCAATATTTATTGCTATATGTATGCTATTATTTTCCTTTAGGGAAGACTAAAACAGAACAGCTGTTAAGCAT
>NW_009614658.1:34294-46462 GCF_000690535.1 Cariama cristata | reverse complement strand
TTCCTGCTTTCTCATCTATTATATGCCCTCCTGTCCTCACATGATTTTCTGTTTAAAGCTACTTTTCATCCTTTTATAATCTTAGTAAAAATGCTTTAGTTGTATATAAATATATATACATTTATATGTCACTCTTCACTTAATGACAGAGCTCTGGGAGGAGGTGAGTAGGCTGAGGAGTACCAGGGAGTGAAAGAGAGGGAGACTACTGGAACGGCACCCTGCCTTCCCCGGGACGGGCCCAACAGGCAGACAGGACCCATGACACAGAGGACTCCCCACCCTCTCTGCACCTGGCTGAACACACTGACTTGGAAGGGAAGGGGCAATGGTGACCAGTCCCTGCCCGGCGCAGCAGGCCCGTCTCCTCTCTGACTGCCCCACCTGCCCAGGTGCCCTTGCATCACAGGTACGAGGCTCTGCAAGCGGAACTGAACAATAACAAGGATGATGGTTCATCTAGCCTGGAGGAGTCACTGAGGTTAAGTCAGCTTATGCCCAGCATCAAAACTGCTTCTGTAAAGGAAAAGATGGGTCATTGTCATAGGAGCCTCTCTCCTGAAGGGAACACAAGGCCTAATACACAGACTGGATCCACTTCTTAGGGAAGTCCGCTGCCTCCCTGGGGTCCAGGTTAAAGATATGAAGAGAAAGCTTCCTGCCCTGGTACAACCCTCAGATTATTATCCACTATTGATTTTTCAGGTAGGCAGTGATGAAGTTGCAACAGGGCAATCAAGGGAGACTTCAGGGCCTTGGGATGACTGGTTAAGGGATCACGAGCACAAGCAGTATTCTCCTCTATCCTTCCAGTTGCAGGGAATGATGAGGGAAGAAACACAATCCATTTTCCAATCTAAATGATTCTGTGATTCTATACCTCCAAATAAAAAGGTGACCTAAGTATGAAGGAGTTTGGTCTTTCACATAGCGGGGTAATCATGGCAAGCTATGAAGAAAAAGTGCTGACCATCTTACAGTGTAATCAGGGCAGGTTCTTTCCTGAAAAATGGCTCAGAATTAAGAATATACTGTTAAAAGAAAACATTTGAAAATATGTTCTTTTAGACCACAGCTAATTAATATCAAATGGCTTGACTTAAGGAAAAAATAATCTAAAGGAAAAAAAATGATTGTCTGCTGATCTTTGCAGATCTTCTGGCAAATCTGCTGATCCTTCTGCCACACCTTGGAATTAAGGTATCTATCATGTCCAGCAAAGGAATCTTTTTATTAAATATGTGAAGGAATGTGTTGGTTTTCAGTAGTCTCTTTACCTTATATGACATCGAGGAATTGCAGAATAGCATGTAGCGCATCTGTGACTTTCCTGATTTCCCAAGTTCAGAAGAAACCCAACTATGGCAAGTTCCACAGGAAAGAAATAGTCAGTATTTTAACTTTGTACATTCCAATGCAATTTTAAAAATACATTTATAAGAACAGCAAACCAGCAATAAGTAACAGAAGTCCCCCTGACAACCACAGGTCCTGTCTACCTTGGAAATATCTTACCATACATGACTGCACAGCTCTTAGGCAGCAACATTACTCAGTAATAGAACTCAGCTCCTATATCAGCACTGTCCTTTCATAAATCTAAACATGTTTTACAGTGGAGAATTATCTGCAGTTAGAAATATCTGTAAAAATATACCTATTATTGTGCAAAATAAAATGCACAGAGCGGTGAACTTCAACAGGTACAGGATTTCACAGTACATAAACATCAAACACGAACCTCAATCTCTCTAAACAGCAGTAGCAAGGGAGTCCACAATCTCACCAAAATGAGGTTTTCACTGTCCTCTGACATAAAAGGGTCTGTAAACCCCATCACTACATCTGCACAGGAATCTCTGCTCTTACTCTCAAGCACAATATTATTTGGTACATGCTTCCAGGATTTTCCTTCAACAACAGTGGGGATCTCTCACTTTGGGAATGAACCAGCAATATAACAAGAGAGATGACGGATACATACCACACACTACCTAACACAGATAGGTTCTGTTTGGTCAGGACCATGGTACAGGAGAGCAGAGAATATTCAAACCATCTCTCTGTTACAAAAATTAATGCATAGACGGGATTATATGCTCTGTGTGGACCTGTATATGGGCATCGGTAACCTACTGTTACATTGTGGTGAAAATCTTGATACATTGTTTTTATATCAGGCTCTGTCTTGTAAGTTTTAAAAGACAGGGTAAACCAAAGGATTACACTTTGGTTCTAATTATTACCTTATGCAAAGAAAAAAAACCCACTATATCCTATTAAATTGTAGTGCTAGCTAGAACAGGGGAAGCAGAGAATCATTTCATGCTCTGATAAATCAGTAAAAAGCAATAGATGCAACCTTCCAGAAATACAAGTATGATGCATACTGTCAGCATATAAGTAAATACAAACCAAAACCAGGATTTTCTGAGCACACAGAGTGCCATGTTTTTGTCTGTGGAAGATAAAAATTACCTATTTCCCTCAACCCCTAGAAAGAAGCTTTCAGCAACTAAGCGCTGCCATGAAACACCACCACATGATTTACTAGTGCATCAGGGTACCGAAATAGGGCTGGCTGTTAATGTAACTTCAGCGCCTGAAGAGCCCACGGAAGATAGGGAACTGCACGTACCTCTACGTGCATCTTTAATAATGCCTGAAGCAAAGCAATCCACTGCTCTCTAAAAGTGTTATGCAAGTCAATATACACCATGCAATATAGTCTGCTACAACTTCTGAACCTTGCATGACTTCTGTGTTTCGAGTTTACACTGGTTCTTCAGTCCTCTGCAGTCACTCTGCCCTCATCGCTTTTGTTCTTTCTCAACTTCTGTATGAAAATAGGTATTTCAATATGATGATTTCTAAGATGAGAATGAGAACTGTAGTTTTTGAAGAAAACTGAGATAAGATATTCTTTGAAGATATTTCTCATGTGTATGTATTTTCAAAACCACGTATTCATACACAGAAGAGTGGAAAAAATTAAGCCTGGTATGAAAAATGATAAAATTCCCTTTTTTCTTCTCGTTGGTCAAACAACAGGAAACCAGCACTTTAGTTCAAAGTACCCTGGGAACTGAGTGGGGTCAAACTCTATATACAACTTGGGGCAACCTCCTCTTTGGGTTTAATTTCATGGATTTAGTAAAACCATTCTTTTATTTTCTGCCAGATCAAAACTATTCACACAAAAGCTCCTTGATCTTACTTAAAATACTGCTTGACAGTTCTGAGCAACGATTAGAGATGAAATATGTGCCTGTGTCATACACGCTCATAAATAAAAATACTAATATACTCACCTCACGCATGTTAATCTAAAAAAAACTTCATTCTTTTACTCTGTCAATTCTAATCAAAAGACAAGATCGGTACCCTAAGCATTGGGTCAAAGCCCCAGTGCAATGGTATTCACACCACGTCCTGAGGCTCAGCCAGTCCAGCCAAGAGCTAAGCAGTCCTCCAGTGAAAGCACTCTGCCCGGCCAGCACACGCAGAGTGGCAGCTCCCAAACCGATGTCCGTGAAGCAGGCATCTGTCCCACCTCCCTCAGACCATACACCGGACAGGCCTCCCACCACTCAAAGACCCCAGTGGGAGGGACCCCACGTTGGAGCAGGGGAAAAGTGTGAGGAGGAAGGAGTGGAAGAGACAACGTGGTTTTGATCGCAGCAGCTCCCCCCCTACCCTGCCACCCACCATGCTGCTCAGGGGAGAAGGTAGAAGAGTCGGGATTGAAGGAGCCTGGGAAGAAGCGAGGGGTGGGACAAGGTGTTATCAGTTTTGTCTTTGTTTCTCACTATCCTACACTATTTTTAACTGGCAATAAATTAAATTAATCTTCCCCAAGTTGAGTCTGCTTTCCCCCGATGGTAATTGGTGAGTGACAATTCTTCTTATTGTTTTCTCTCCCAGTCCTGCTGCAGAGGGTGAGTGACAGAGTGGGTGGCTGGGCACCCAGCAGCCAGCCAAGGTCAACCTACCACGAGGTGTTTGAAGATGGACATCTTGTAGTCAGCAGCAAAGCAGGAACTAAGTATACAAGTGAGATACGCACCAGACATGGAGCACTTTCAAGTTGTGTTTTATACTTAGTCACTAGTTTTCTTTGTAACAATTCACACAGTCACATCTAATAAAATCTGGTGGTATCTAAAAACATAGGGCAGGATGACAAGGTCAGCCTTTGATATTAAGTCTATCTTTGCGGCAATCTGCTTCCCGCAATAACCCTACATACAGGTCATGCAGGGAGGGTGATAGGAGATTACTACAGGACTACACAAAAGAGGAGAACTGTAGACGGCTCCTTCTGTAATCTTCCTCTGAGACAAGGAGTGAATTCCCACATAGTATTTTATTCATCCCTGCTACGACAGAATCAAAGCAATATCATCAATGGCTGTCAGGAGAGCATTTTAATCTCCCCAGAAACTAAATTAAAATGTTAATAATGGTTTGAATTGGCATTCAATGGACATTAGACAAACTGACTAACCACAGGGGCTACTGAGGTGTCTTGCTGCTTTATACTTTCCAGGCATGGTCTCTGCTGTATATAGATTACCAGACATGGCAGTAAGGCCACTGAAGTGCAAGCAGGTGGTGACTTCTAGATCAAGTAGATGTGATAGTGTTAGAAATTACGATGTGATGACGCAACATCAACATGTTGATGCAATGCAAGAAATCTCTTTATCACAGCTGCTAGGAAAACAGTTATCATTTCCACTCACCTACTGACAAGTCAGAATGAAGCAAAGGGAATTAACAATAATTGGAGAAAACTATGTAGGATGTACTTAAATCAACAGCCAAGCAGTCCTTTTATGTAAAGTGTTATCAGATTTGTAGTAGTCATTTTTCCCCTTGTCACAAGTGACAAGTTTAACCCTATGGTCAATATCAATGTGAGGGGAACGCTGAAATACAATCTAATGAGAATTGCAGTCATCGCATTCGCATAGCATTCGCAGGACCCTGGCAGATCAAACAAGGACCATTTGCTACTTTTCCAATAACATCCGTTCTTAAAGGCCTGAGGCAGTTTTCTAGTCACAGACATTGATACCTATAAACAACATCATCTTAACTGAAAGAATTCTTGAAATTTACCCAAAAGGGATTTTAAAATTTGATAATGGCCTTGTCAATTACTGTTTACAGATACACTTTACAATAGTGTATTTATTGAACTTGTTTCATTTAGACCAAAACAGTAATCAAAATAACTTAAGTAAAGCTACTCTTTTACTGCTTTAACATTTAATCCCGGTTTGGAGTCACATGTACTGTATGCACTCAACAGACAACAGTTTCTATTGCTTACTGATGTACAGCAGAGAAATGCAATCAATTTATATTGTGTGTATTAGTGTGCTTTTTAGAGTGATCCTATAAATCACACCTACTGCTTCAGGCAGGGTTGTTGCATTTCTGTTCCTACTGCTGTAGGAAGATGCTGAAAGTAGGAAAAGCACAGCTGAAACCAAGAACAAGGAGGTACATGAGACACAGTGTATTTTCTTCTCTCATGTCCAAGATATAAGAAGTTCAAGGAGGAATTGTTGTTAAACTGTGAGCAAGCAAAAAAAACCACCAAAAACCAAACCCAAAAAATGAACAAACAAAAAATAAGCCAAAAAGAATTAACCTAATTTCCTCCAGAGCTGGACAAAGAGGTAGCAGACATAATACTAACCTAAATGGTGACCCGCCATGACAGTTGCCAACAATCAAAATGGGAAAGTCAGACTGCATGACTTTGTGTTTTGCATTTGAGCAACATCCATCTATACGTTGTCATGCCAAAAAGGGCCTTACAGAATTCAACAGAACAGCTGCAGCAAAGCAACGGATCTCAGTGCTTTTGAGAAAGAAAACATCAAGGATTTCACCTCAAGGTGAGTTATACTAAGGCAATGCAAAAAGAACTGCATCCAACTACACTGTAAAATCCCAGCTTTAGCATTAAATGGTTTTCCTGCACAATCTTTCCACATCTTAAATATATTCACCTCCAATAAAATTAGAAAACAAATTTAAAGCTACACGGATACACCACTATACAATTCTGGAAAAGAAATTTGGTTTTAAAAGCTCTTTCTCCTTCTACAGCAACTGTCACATATTTATCAAACTAACCACTGTGTTACTTTAAGGTTCTGGCAGATTTATACAGATGTTAAGAAAGAGAACTTCGATTTATTTCATACTCCTAGCCTGGAATATTGCTTACTTGGTAAGAACAGAAACGTCAATCAATAAAAAAAACCCTTGCCTTCTGAAGTCCTCAATCTCAAACTATATGCTTATATGACAGATTAAAGTTTTCACACAATTTCAGATAGGAATAGGCAACTTTCCTCCTCCAATTACAAAGGTCAACTTACAGCTTTCCACAAACTATTACGTTTCATTCTTTCAAAGATGCAGAGAATATATTTTGAGATGCAAAGAAACATCCTCCAAAACACAGTTTAACCTACTGCTCTGCATGTGTATGTAGGATTGTCTACGTAAATCCACTCAGTTCATGAATTACACGTATTGAAAAGATTTATGCTATACTATACATTCTTATTTTAGTCTATCTCCATCTGAAATCCAGAATATTTGAGTCCAAAGTACTACTCTCTAGCCATCTTCTTCCAAAGTACCTCAATTTGCCTGATTTTAACATCTCCTCCCATCACCACCTGTCTTGTCCCATTTAATTGTTCTCAAATTGAGGAAAAAATCTCAAATCCTTCAAACAATATAGAATCTCTAAGCAGCATAAGATTATCCAGTTGCCAGTTTCATTATTTGCTCAAGCAGGGTAAGAAAAAATACACTTGTTTAGGAAGAAAGTCTGTTTGTGTAAGCAAATATCTTAATATTCTACCAAACGTAAGAAAAAATAACCTCTAATATTCACCGTAACAAACATAATGTCTTAAAAGCAAATGAAGTATTTAAGTGATGCATTCTCTTCCTAGCATCTCGTCTACATTAAAATAAAATCATAGCTCGATGAAGCCAATGGCAGTTTTCATCCTTGGTAAAAACAGGGTCAACCAAGGTGCCATTAATGAAAAGTGGTATTTAAGTTTGCCTTCAAAGAGTATCGCTAACGTGCAGACAGCCTTAAAAAGAACATAATACTGATTTAGATGGCATTCACCTTTCTCTAAATCAGAGCTACAAAAATAAAGAGACAAACAACTTTAATCCAAAGAACTTGCATCCCTCTGCTTCTTGATGGATCAGAGCAAGCTAGACTGCAAATAGTAATGGAAGAAAAAGAACAGATTAATTTGAAGATAGTGGACTTCAGGGATCCTAACTAATCAAATAGTTATTCTTTTCAGAAACACTGTAGAAGTGAATCAGACTACTGCAGTTTCACAGGAATAATGAAGGGTTATCCTGAAAAGATCTGGATATGCAACAGTTAAAATTTTACCAAGTTACTAGGCACGTTACTCTGGAGACTGGCTTCCCCTCATCCGTTCCTTTCTTAATCATGGCTCCATCATCTTCAAAGTTCATTTCAAAGGCTTCTAGTTATTGTATCAATAATATTGTTCTAAAATCAGGACCTCAGGAAATTCTTCCATAAACAAAGATTAATATATAATAGAGGAAAATATTCTAACCAAGAATACTCATAAGGTGGATTTATTTTGTGTATATTACTCAGCGACTCTCATCAGAATAAGTAAAAATTGAAACCAAAGATCATAGAATAAAAACAACAACAGAAAACTAAAAAGGAAATACCCTTAGCATTTTTAGTGAAAGAATTTCAGACTTACCTGAACACTTTCATAGTTCTTTAAAATCTGAACAGCATTAATGGAAATTTTCCAAAACCAAAATAACATATCAGAACACATTTTATTATTGCTATTAATGGCTTTGCAGCGTTGCCTAGAAACCCAATTTCAGATCAGAGGAGCAGCATGGCAGACAAGGAGGAAAAAGAAACACAAAAAAAGCCCAACACAGAAAATTCTATAAACCCCCCCAAAATAACCAAAGAAAAAACCCACCCCAACACTTGTTTTCACAATATTAAACTGAACTTGAACTTTTCAATGATTCAGGTGCTTGAAAGAATGAGTTAATATTCAGTCTTGATGGAAAATATACAACATAAAATTCCGTTGTCTCTTTTGATTTTGTTTTGATCGTTTTGTTCCTGTTCAAGTGACAAAAACAATAAAAAATTCTATCTGATGTACAAGATCTCATCATGCATCATGAAAACAATAAATAACTCAAATCTTTACTGTCGTCATACAAATGAATAGTTTGTCTTAAATCCCAGTTCTAAGATAGTTCCCTTGTAAGTGGAGCTCTGTTCTAGCACAAAGCTGTGGTCCTGTCAATGCAGGAAGAGATTCAAAGCATGTCCAAGTAGGATGATTACCCAGCTGGTAAAAGGCATCATTTTTTTTCCTTTATTCAGATTGATCAAACCCATTCTTGTCAGTTAACACAAACAAGTAAGTATTGACTTAACAACTACATGCACTTTTTGAGAAGTGAAGACCTGTACTTATTATGGGGAATGCTAACAAATGTAAAATCTTTAGAAATTAAAATTTTCACTATTACATAGGATGATGGTATAAGCCTTTTAAGTTTTACAGGATGCTAACAATCATTTAGCCAAAAGCCCCTTACGTTTACAGAATTTTGGAGGGAGAGCAGTTTTTGCCTTAGATTCTATCCATTCAAGCTATCAACAGGTTTGATCAATCTTTTTGCACCAAAGTATGTGCTTCCCATATTTTGAACATAGTTTACTTATGCAACATACCTGGAAAACTGTTCTTGCAGCCCACGCATCTGAGCTCTGCTACGCTCTGACTCCAGTGTCACCTCCCGCAATCTTTTTTCACTCTCAAGTCTTAAATGTCTTTCTTCCTCCAACTCATGTATCAGCTTCTCACGCTGAAAGACCATAAAAAGTTATTTATTAATTGCACACATAAACCATATTTTTAGCAAAAATTTAAGATTTAATTTGGGAAAAATCATCAAACAATCAAAATAATTACTGTAACTATCCAGTCTTGCTATTTTTTGTATAGCAATGTCACACAGAATAACAAACTAGAAATGGAAAGCCTTTCAGAATATCCTCATCACGTTGAGCTACTCTTAACTTGGCCCAGACTCACTGAAGTCAGCGTATTTAAAAACAACCAACCATCCTCTCCTTCAAAGCTCTTTTTCTTCACCTCCATTCAAAATAAATGTAAAAAATTGTATTTGAGATCTGTGATCTATCTTGCTTGGATGAAGACACAAGAAGTATGAAGCAAGTCAAGAGGACAACTTGTCACCCATCCCTTAATGTTTCAATCTCATGAGCAGAGAAGGACTTGATTCTGCAGCCCCTGGTTTTCTTGTTTTGGCCGAGAGGAGGATCCCTACCAGTGGGACAGAGTCTACTTCAATCTATTTACTGAAATACTATGACAAAGAATACATTTTTAAAAACTGAGTACTAATCAAACAAATATGAGAGAAATAAAAACGTCATTAATTTTACTAATAGTTCCCAAAGGCAAATAGCTTACGGTTGTTGCTAATTCTTAAAACATAGGACCAAAAAACCCAACCCACGACATACAGTGCTATCTGGATAAATCTACATACTATGTGGCCTAATCTTCTTTTTTTTTTTTTAAAGAAAGAACATCATATAAAAGGGTACCTAATGATTTCAAAACTCTATTTTAAAAGTAGCTAAACACAGTTTAGGAGTAGCAGAGGAATGAACTGAAAAGTTATCAAAAATACTATTGGAATTTTAAAAAATGTATATACAGCCTTTTCCATGCAACCCTGTTAGACAGAAATGAAATTAAATTAAATTTTTCCTTGTACATTTAAATGAGATAACAGATCAATAATAAAACCCAGGCAATTTATGTGGTACTATGTTATGCTTCGTCAGTGAAGGGGTTCCAATGTCAGTCGTTTAAGAAAAGGTTCAATCATTGGAAAGCTACAGTGGGTTCACCACCTATATGCTTTAAAAAATCTCTGTGCCCATGGTGCAGTGCAATTTGTAGCCTGTCAGACAGTCTGACGTAGTTCTATTGCTGACCTAAATTTTCATGACTTACCTGCAAAAATTTATCTAGAAATTATACATACAGTTTCATCAGAAAATAACAAAGGTATCTTAGTGTTAAGCCATTAAATGGGGGAGACAGATTATTTGTACAAGTCTCACAGCTATAAATCTTACTGGATAATAATTTACAATAGCAGTAACCAAGGGACCAAAAATATTAATATTACCAAGTGGAAAAGGGATCTTAAAGACAGTGATAAATAAGCAGAAGCCACAAAGGGAGGCTGCAAAGGATTAAATGAAACATCTATATGCTTGTGAAAAAATAGGGGGAATTACTCAGAGAACAGAGGGCTTCTGTCTAGTTGGTCATTGTTAATATCTAGAACACAGAAAACTGCAAAACAAGAAACAAATTACTGGAAAATAAATACATTGTTCTAACTAAATTACCTAACTACTGTCCTTACTGTTACATAACCATGTTCCATCAGGTGCTGAGTAGTCCTTGGTTTCTTCCAAACTACAAAGAGCAGAGAGTGCTCAGCACCGGGCAGAAGATACACAGCAGCTGTACAGAGAGTACAGCCCACGAAGGATAACTCAGGTTAATGATACGGGAAGAATATTCAAAATAGTTAGTATTTCCCCAGCTTAGATCCCATCAATGCCAGCTTCAAAATTATACTGTTCCAGAGGTCCTTGCTAAGTAATGTTAGCATCTTCTCTTATAGTAGCATTTCACAGCTGCTAAAGAGACATCGAGAGCTTCCAGAGAGTAGCAAGGAAAATGACATAAAAGAAATATATAGTTACTACCCAGGGCTTAAGACAAGCTTTCAGAAGATACTGGTGTCTACAGAAACTGGGCTTAAAGCCAAATATATAGCTGTCCCTACGCTAACTGATAAGCCACCTTGGAAGAAAATCAGGTACTGCTATGAACCCCTGAGTGCTCAAGTTGACTCAAAGCACCAGGCTGTGCCTGAGCTATCTGATGCAGTAACAGCTTAACTATGATAATGGACTGAATGCCAGAGATTCAGCCATGCCTTCAACCCTCATTCAGCGTCATTACTGCCACAATGATCTTATTCTGATACAGCAACTACCTCTACCTGTCTGCTACGCTGACCACGCTCTAGTCCTCAAATAAACCTTCTTTCTGCATTAAGTACAAAGCCAGATCTCCACGGCGGGGGAGAGACAAAACATGACACTTGAGAAAGCAGATGAGCATCCTGTTCTCCATCTCGCTGCCAGGGTGTTTTGCAGGTTGCTGACCACCCTGCAGACTGAGTGTGCTGTATCTACATGCATGGCCGTACTGCTGCTAATCACAAAACCACATTTTCTAGTACAGCATTGAAAATACAGCAGAGATTCACAAATCCAAACTTTCCCCTACAGGTCAAATTGCTGCATAAGCTATTTCTAGGTTTCATTTACCTCTTGCTGATAGGTCAGAGAATGCTGTTGCTACCATTTACTCCTTCTATTCATGTGGGAAAGTCTGTATTATCGTCCTACACAAAAAGATCAGCACATCCACATGGGTTTTGGTTTTTATTAAGAAATAGCAAGGACCTAGGACCTTAAGAAGAAGCAAGGACCTTAAGAAAAGTACCCATAAACCAACAACAAATTCACATTACAAGAACAATAATGTTACGGGAATTAAATGTCTAAACATTAGGAACTTCTGGAAGGAGTTAAATGTCCAGTTCCAATTCAGCCATCTCACGGGCAAACATTAAGACACAGTATTAGTTATATGAGCACATACTGCTGCTGTACAAAACTTACGCTCCTTTCAGTGTAAGGGATGAACAACAAACAACTCAGAAGGCTACAAGACCAGAAACAAAGTGCTAACCTATGGCCCTGAAATTCCGGGTTCTCTTCCCAGTTACCAAAAATTTCCTCTATGAGAAGACTGCCCACAGGATAGCTGCACAGCAATAACACCATCAGCCTTCATTTTTGTGCTTCTTCACAAGAATTCATTGGCAACCTTGAGGCACTCCTGCCATTTCTTGCAGGCAGAAAGCACATATGCTTTCAGCCAGATCACAGACATT
>NW_009614658.1:8914-34263 GCF_000690535.1 Cariama cristata | reverse complement strand
CAGAAATTGGGGGGGGGGGGGGGGAAGGAGTAAGAGACCGCCCACACTTGGAAAGTCTTCAGTCTCCAGGACACAAAACACTCATGTATATTACACACAGAAAGCAGCTCCCAGCAATAGTGGTCTTATCTACAAGAAAAGAGAACTACATTTTTATTCCAACCCAGAAAAGCCATAATGAAGTGTCAGAAGAGAGAAGTGAGCCTAATGTATAGAAAGGCCAGGATTAAACAGAGGGTTTTTTTCTGTCTCCTGGAAGCAGGTAACATATCCCTGAATTCTCCAGAAATTTTGCATTGTCATAATCCCCTTTATAAGCTCCTCTGTGCTAACCCCATTTTACTCCTATGCAAAATAAAGGTGTGTGAAAAGAAATGAACTAGCCAGAAACAGTTCACGGTTTTATAGTGAATATAAGCTTACTGGAAAGGCATATAATTAGCATGCCATGTGAAGCAAAGGTTAAATAAAAAAAGAAAGTATCATGTGAAATGCATCAGTATGTTTTAACACCAGGAAAATCACTACCATCTTCCAATGAAGCTATATGTGTTCCCCCTTGCCAATTCCTCTTTAATTGCAGCTTCTTCTCTCCATGAGCTCTGCTCAAACTATTTTTCCCTGCTTCCTCTCCTTGCCTTCTGCAGCACAGCTATAACCTTCTCCTCTTAGAAGTATAACCCTTACTTCACTCTTGCTTCCCTTTCTCAGCCTCTCCAGATAGTCTGACTTTCATCACATCACCCTGTCAGATTCCTGGTAACTTTCCAAATATGCAAAAATTTTATGTGAACAAACTAGAGTGAAAGACAGGGTGAGGAAACTCCACCAATACTTTTGTGCAAGTACTGGAATATTTTAACACTTGAACAAATACTGTTTGCAATTACTTTTTCATGAACATTTCAGCAATGAAGTTTCACTAGCTGCTCATTATGCTTGTGAGCCAGCATTTGCACTTCGACGAGTTCCTTTTTGTGTAGCTGTAGAAATGTTCGTGTCAAAATGTTTCATTTCTCATCCAGTCAGGGACACATACCACGCATTAACTCGTCTTCTTAAAGTTAAGGAAGGAATCCAATTTGAGACACGCATGATCAAAACAAAACGCATGAGAACTATTTATGGCTAGACTGAAAATAGCACATGTACTTGACAGAAAAATCCAAATCGCTCCTCAGTACTCCACAAAGAGACAACGCTTATTTTCGGAGTTACTGGTTAATAGCCATGCTCTCGGACTAAGGACTGACCCAGTGCAGCCATGCGACAAGTATCTCCTAAGAGGTGCTCAACCATTTACATCTCCTTTAATTCCCTTGGGATGTATCGCAACCGTCAGCACCTGGTTCTTTCATATTCTACCAAACTGCAAACCTCTCGTCTCCTGACTGCCCCGATGCCGTGACAGCCGCAGAAAATGCAGAAGTGACAAAACATGAAAGCGGACGTGGCGGGCGGCAGCCATGGAAGGCAGCTGGCAGTGCATGGTGCTGTGGGGCCAGGAGCTACACAACGGGCCCTTCATTTCTGGCCAGAGTTTGACACCTAGCATGCAGAGTGAACATGTAACACCTTAAGGTTTTGTACAGAAAGGCTGTCTTCTTATCTGTTTTTCCTTTCTGGGCTATTTTGCTGTCAACTTTAAATTTAGACATGGACAACACTCAGGCCTTCCAAGTCAGGCTCTTACAGTTTAACTCTTCTGCCTGTCATCACAAATAAAATCAGCAGATGTCTCATTTGAATGATGAGACTAACTCCACAACTATTAATACCTTCTCAAAGAAGGACTGAGGCACTTCTCTCCACCAAGGTCAAGCACTTGACCAACTCAAGCAGATTTCTTATTCCCAAACCCTCTAGTCTCATCCCACCCTTTTTGTTGGACCTGCTTCTCTCCCCTCCTCAGTGCTGATGACCTTGTACCCTCCGTGTTAAAACTGCTTAGTTGACAGCTCATTCCTCCTTGCCTCTCCACCTAAAAACAATTTATCCTGCCCCTCCATAATGTCCCACCCTAATAATCTTACTTTTTGTTAATGTCAGTGGACCAGATGTACTGTGTGTCTGTGGCAGGCTGTTGGCAGCAGAGGGCTGTGGGGGCTCCTCTGTGAGGAGAGGCCGGGGCTGCCCTGTGCAGGACACAGCCGGTTCCAACCGGTTCCAGCCGTCTCTGCCACGGCCCCACCACAGGGCACAGCTGAGTCTGTCAGAGACACCAGTGGCACCTCTGGAAAATGTATTTAAGAAAGGGCAAAACGCCACAGAGGCAGTAAGGAGTGAGGAAAAAAGTGTGAGAAACAGCCCAACGAGTGCCCAGGTCTGGGGAGGAGGAGCGGGAGGAGCAGCCCCAGCGCTGGGGCGGGAATTTCCCTGCAGCCCATGGAGGGACCATGGGGGACATGTCCCGGAGGACCGCAGCCTGTGTTGAGCCCATGCTGAAGCAGGGGAAACCTGTGAGGAGGAAGGTCCAGCAGACAGGGACTGCCATGGACTGACCTCAGCCCTCATCCCTGTCCCCCTGCGCCACTCAGCGGGAGAAGCTGGAGAATCAAACTCCCCAAACCGCAATTTGCAAAGTGTTGTTTTAAAGTTGTCTTTGATTTACATTATCCAAATCTATTTTAATTGGCAATAAATTAAATTAATCTTCCCCAAGCCGAGTTTGTTTTGCCTGTGAGGTTAAATGGTAAAAGCTCTCCGTGTCTTCATCTTGAGCCATGAGCTTTTTCATCTTATTTTCTTCGCCAGTCCTGTTGAGGAAGGGGAGAGAGAGAGCAGCTGGGTGGGCACCTGGCAGCCAGCCAAGTTCAACCCACCACACCAGAGTATTTTATTTTTAACTTTTTACTTTATCTTTCAGATAAAAATCATACTACTCCTTTGATCGATAACGTTATCTATATGTTAAACAAAAATGCAGCGGCGCATCAAGATTTAAAACTATAGATAATTGCAAGTGAAAAACTAAAGGAATCCAGTATACACATGCCATGCATACTATATAGGGTGTTGCTATTCATAAGGGAGCCAGCCCAACATCTACAAAGGAACTGGTCTCTCCTTTTTCTATTTAGCTTATGTTTGAGTCTTATGAAAAGGAATTCTTAAGAACGGCTAGGTATAACTGGACTGATTAGTTCAAATATCAAAAATGTCTTAAAAGGGGCACAAATGTGATCTCATCTTTAATGTTACCTTATAAGTAGTGAATAGGCCTACCGTTTAAATAGAAATAAGATTCTTCTATATTCTTGAACTTGTTCTTTGCTTCCCCAGTGCATCGTAAGAAGGGTTTTACTATGGTACTACTAATTATGCTAACATGGGAGCACTATTTTGTCAAAAAAAGGTTACATGAGAATATTTAACACAGGCTTAATGTTGCTCAAAATCAGGCTAATAACGTTCACATTAATTTTTTAACAACTATTTTAAAGCATTTGCTAAAGAGGGTCACAATTTCTGTGTAATTAATATTGATTTCAAACAGATACTTTGCAATGAATTTAAATGAGGGGAAGAAAACAACACAAATTTTTTTGTTTACAGTTTGAAGTACCATTAAGTCATTGCTAACCTAAACTGAGTATTTATGTAAGTTTTAATGCATTTTCTGATGCTATGCATCCGATACCTCAGCATAAAAGTCATAATTTAGTAAAATCATGGCTTGGTCTGTAACACAACATCCTATGAGCCAGAGAGAATCAACTGGCGGCAAAAGCAGACACAACCACTACCACAAAAGTAGACAACAACGATGACGGAATTCAGTAAACAGATAGCAACTACTAGAAGCACATTAAAATCAGGTTTTCCAGCAAGTCAATGCCCAATATTGTTAGGAATAAGTATGAATATTCAAAGTACTCAAAACCACTATTTTATCACCCTTGCACGCCACTTTTGAAAGATGGCTGCAGGCAGGAGCCACGGAACAGCCTGCGATAAGGGATGAGAAAAGGACAGTGAAACAGTTCCATTTTTCAATAACTAACTATGAAATATTAATTGAAATAGAAACTGGAATTTGCAACTTGGTCTTCCGGTTTGTTATTTTAACAAAGTAACTAATTTTTTTCCAATGTAATGAATATTTAATTCCCTCAACATAATGCATGGTGATCAAATGGTATTTGTTCAAGTGCCACAGAGTGTACCTGAGCCCCAGCTGTCCACAGCCCAAGATGTTGGTTAAAGGAAAGTATAAGTGTTCTCTATGTTACAGATATTCTGTAAGAACTTGTGTTTGGGTCCTCAAAAATACAAAAAACCAGGTCAAGGAGTCCAAGGTGGTTCACCCTCATCTGTCTTACACAGAAGGTAGGCAAAATCTCTTTGGTGTGGTCATCTCCAGAGGCAGATGGACCTGCTGGTCACCCTCCTGCAAAGCCCAGGGCTCTCCCACAAGGCAGGAGTCCTCCCTCCAAATTCCCCTTGTACAACCTGGTCCCAAACCCAGCACTCAGGAGACTACAGTCCGCTGTCTGTCTAAACTTACTTCACTCACAGATGACAGGAAAGAAATGTGATTATAAGAACAGAGAGCAGATAGCATTTTTTATTTCATCATAAATTGCACCAGGTACTGTATTTTCGTTCAAATTAAAATGAGTCAAACTTCAGACTGTCCTTTGCTCCTCATCGATTGCTGTTAAACCAAATGTTTCTCATTCTGTAATCAATACTTCTCCACAAAAATAAACCAAGGCACTGACAAACAACTTCGCAGAATTCCTTGTAGTGGACTTTGACAGCATGAAAAAGCACTACCCCAAAGAGTGGGGAAAAAAGAAGTGCATTGCTTATTGTGCTTATTACAATTTCTACAGGCTGCTTACAGCTGAATCATTTTACTGTAACAAGACTTTATTAAATTAGCCAGCTATTGAAACCAGCGCTTTCCAACACTGGCAGTTAATATGCCGTTGTCCCTTGTTACTGTTCCCAGCTATACCGGCAATACCGACAGATACCCTTAAACACTCAAAGCTTTCCCAGGGATGAAGTGACAGGTGTATTTAAAGCACAGCGAAGCATCAAGGTGTAAACAGTAATAACTTAAGCACTTGGAGGGATCATGGAGGGAGAGGTAGCTTTATTTCCACATCTCTTCAAAAAAAGAAAGTTAGGGGTGAAGTTGTGTGGTTGCTTTGTAACCAAAATGAATTACCCTTTCACCTCATACAGATTTGTACTACAAAGGCTAAAGAAGTAACTTCCTTGATTTATATTAGGCCTCTACTTTTTTCCCCAATTATTTTATGATGTAATCATTTCTCCTAAACTTACTCCCGCTAAAGCTCTGCAACAGTAAGATATAAATAGTATAAAAAGCAGTATCCTAATTTTAGGTTGGTATCTTCTAGCTTTTTCATTCCAGTAAGAAAAAATGACGATTCTTTAGAACATGATTCTGCTCCCAAAATGACAGGCTGCCTGAATAAACCAGGAAAATCTAATTGACACTAAAGAATTTGTATTAGCATTTTCTAAGACTGCCTTGAAAACAGTTAAAGTATATAATTTGAAGTAAATAATTTATTTTCCACTATGAAATATTAATATGCTAATAAATCTCTCTCTTTGGCCTTGTATCAGACTAGCACATGCATCCCATGACTACCAGATGTAAACTTCAAGCTTCGCTCAGCTCTAAGATGAATAGCAAGATAGGAAACATTTATTATTATTAGTGATATTTTAGTGACAGTAGTTTACACACTTTATATTCTTGGGTGATAACACTGCTCCAGAGCAATTCAAGTAAATTAGAAACTCTTTCTTGGTGCAGCTACTCCTTCTGAATAAAATAAGATGCTAGCTTTCATTGTGCACTAGCTCAAAATTGCCACCATGTGGCAGGACAGCAACTTAATTTAGCATTATTTATACTGCACTGATACGGTTTTAATTGCACCTGCACGACAGAATAACTGCTGTGCTGAAGCTCCTTTATCATTGCAAGCCTATAATTAATCTGAATTAGGCAGGCTATTACACGAGCAGTACTGTATATATAGTTGGAGAAGCGATAACATTTATTTTACAGGAAAAAAAATAATTAAATAATTCATAAAACCTTTCAGTACAGAGCTGGCTGGCTAGCACCACTGTCTGCCCACCGCTTTCAACAGCTACAGTGTACGGCCAGCCCTCTGAAGGGAGCTCTCACTGCCCAACAGTCATTCGTTAATCCTGTGAAACACGCAATGACAGGCCACACAACATTGGAGTAACCTTTAAAAAAAATTAAATACCAAAAAGCCCACTCAGAGTCTTCCAGACACTAATAAACTGAAGTCAACTATGTGGGCCTCTTTTAGCCCCTTTCCTGGAGACACACCTATAGACAGTGGTTATACACAAGCCATGACAGCAATATATGCGCAGGCATGAAACATCTGCATCCCCAGAAGCCGTCATCCTCTCGACTTCTTGAAGGTCATCTCTGTACCGTATTTTCAATGTGGAATGAAGGCAAGCAATACATATTTTGATAATCCTCTCTCCCTAATAAAACAATGGCTACTCACTCAAATTCACAACTGATAGCCCGATTTCAAAAACTTGTATTGATCTTCATTTCTTAGCGTAATTAATTCTTCCATTTTAGACACTATTTCCTCACAGGAGTAAGGGTGTAGAGACAATCACTCTTAGTAAACTTGAAAGTTCCACATAGTCAGATCATGGATTTCTTTTTAATTATTAATCTTAAAATAATAATACTTTTAAAAAATGAATTTGCAAATGTAATTGAGCTTCTAATAGCTTCTACAGACAGTAATTAAAGAAATCGCATTTCTCTAAATTAAACATAATGAAATGTTTTCCAAGATCAAATAAAAATTTGTAAACAATATTAAGACAGACATAATTCGTATGAATACCTAGTATTCAGAAGTGTAAGGAAAAAAACCTCTGTCAATACCAAAATGAGAAACAGTGGAATCAATAACTAATACAATGGATTTTTTTTTTCCCTGAAACATCTTAGATTATAATGGCTAATTATAATTCCAAGTCCTTTGCGACACATTTGTTTTTTGTGAGGTGACTTGCATTATATTAAGATGTCTAGCCAAGCATAAAGGTGTTTGGTTTCTGTACCAGGTATATACAATCTTTTCTTATTAGGAACAAACTTTTATAACCAATGTAACTTGTTTACAATGAGACTTTATTAATTCAGTTGAAAATAAGCAAAAATCCCCACTCTGCACCAGTTTATGTTTCCCACTTGTTTGATTCAAGAAAATTTATAATAATGGTGTTTGAACCATAAAACAGCACAAAAGAGTGTGTGTAGACAACAACTTGCAAGAGCCAACACACCTGGGTCAGCAACATGTCAATTGTTCGATTCACCTACAATTTTCTATCATCAGATCTGCAACTCTTGACCACTTCCTAAAGGGATACCAACGTAGCAAAGTATGAAACACAGAAGATAAGGTTGTCTGGCAAAACAAAAGCTCCTGGTCACAGAAATACCACTGAGGTTTTGCAATTTGAGTTTTTCATCAGAACAAAACTGTATCTTTGAATAAATAAAAGTGACACCAGAACATTAAGTAGTAACACAGTTATAGCCTGCATTTATACATCTAAAGACTTCAGAGTCTTGAAGAGCTACATCCACAGAGCTGAATGCTCTACTGACGAAGGACTGCAAATCTCTCACTGTCTAGAAGAATTATTTAAATAAACAGGCCATGGGACTCAACTCCCCACTCACATAGCAAAGATTGTGAATAAATGAACCCAGGTGATTTAGAAAAGTATACAGGTTCGAGAAAATGCCTTACCCTATGGAATATTGTCCATCTTTAGTAATCAGAAACTCCACCTTGGATCAGAAGAGAAGCCTCGCAGTGAGGGCCAGAAGATTTCCCTGAAGTTCTCTCAAGTGCATTACATGTTCTTCGGACTTTTTGTGACCTACAGCAACGCTTTCAAAACAACATGTACTGTCTAGGCGCATAAGATGAGCTCTAGGCCATATGATTTAGGGTCATTTCCACACTTGAACTTGCTGAGATTACATTTCATTTTTGACGTAGCATGGTTTTGTTTTATAGTTAATTAACAGACATTTGCTGTCAGTTTGGATGAAATTCCAGCCTAGGCACAGACTAGAAGAGGAAAGAGGGAAGAGATTCCTTGAGTTCTGTAAACCAGTGTAGTCCCACAGCTGATACTCTTTCAAAATTTAAGAAAGTTCTTCAAAGGGAGTTTTAAAAGGCAGGCAGTTTCCGGATCTTGTCTGCACTGTCAGGAGTGTCTACAAAAGATAATCCCATGAACTATGGCAGCCAGTGGTCAGTTCAGACTCAGAAGATTTATGCAAGTTCCTTTTAACCAGGTAAGAATATTTTGATAAGGCACTATGTAAACATTACTGCAAAACAGTGTTTTTGGCATACTTGCAAATGGCTATAAAGTCTGGACAGAGCGGGGAGAAAGAAGCCATGAATTTGTAGTCATGCTGGACTTTGATTTCTGAAACATCGGTGCCTATCCATTTAAGGGGACCGGCTACAGTGGAATAGTGCCCCGCCAGAGATAAAGCAGTCTGCAGAAAGGGTAGAAGACAAGGAACAGGTAAAAAGACAATGAAAGGTGACATGTCACTCAAGCTACACTGTTTATACTTGGTATTGATTTTAACCTATGGAATTCGTATGAAGCAATACAGCATCTGCAGTATTTATTCCTACACCTTCTAAAGCATGCAACGAAGGGACACAGTCCCAGAGCACAAGTAACAAGGAGGGTCTAGCCACCAGGTTTCTTCTAGATCCAGCCGTAATGGTAGCAGAGGTCACCGTCCCTCTCCGATCAGTCCTGATCGCTACCTGGAGGTCACCAGCCTTGCAAATCAGTAGAGAATTGCTGGAGGTTCAAGATGGGGTATGAGGCAGACGGTTTAAGTGAACCCACCATCAGACATGCTTTGAAGTAACCTGGCAGGCTGTGCGATGAAGCAGAAGATGGAGCACTAGCATAATCCCCACCCACACCGCTGTGGTGACAGTGACCCCCAGCAGGGAGACAGTGACATCCTAAATGACTCTTGCTTATCTGCAATGCCTGTGTGCCTGCACGCAAAGCGAATGAGTTTTCTCCTCTGTAACGGACCAACATGTTCTTTAGATGATATAAATGGTTTCTTTTCTAAAGGACTGAACACTCACAGAACAAATGGGCATGTGGCCGAATCAAGCGTTACCCATTTCGATCTGTATTAGTGAGATAGGAGTTAGGCAGCAGGATACACATAGGATAAGCATTAGAAAAAAAAGCCCCAAACTTCTAAGAGTTTTATTTGGCTTTAATGGATCAGTCAGTGGAACTCTGCTTTGTTGCTCCAGGGAGCTCTGGGATTTACTCACAAGCTAGGAGCAGCATGTGTTTCTTGCCCTGATGCTGGGGAGACTTAGGGCCTCTTCACTTTCTGGACTTCTCTTGAATGTATTTGTATTTCCTGATAATAAACAGGATACCAAGAAGTTAACTGAAATAGATGTAAGGCTAAAGAAAAATTGGGAGGATGGGAGAAGTACAACTTAACCATGTCAATCATGAGAAGTGGCTGAGAACAGTTTGCACTGCCACCACCAGACCCCGACGGGTTTGGGATATGCCAATATTTTAGTTTCACACACACATATTTGCCTTTCGCAGCTGACACACTCAACACCTCCGGCATCACTACTTTGCTGCTAGCTACCTTTCCATACAGCATTTCTTTTTCCCAGGCTTTTTACAGCATTGCTCATGAACATGTCAGATCTTATTACAATTTTTCTGTCTTCGCTTGTAGACTCCATTTATGGTCAGTAAGTAACTGCAAAAAAAGATACCTTATTTACTCAGCTGTTCCTTGCATGTATTCCAGAGTCTACCACTTTAGTTTTCTGACAATTGTACCTCTCTCATATTCACTCCTTTAGCACTGCAGGCACTGCTATAGGCCATAGGGAAATGCGGAGGGTTTTTCGTTGGCTGGCGCATGTTCAATGGTATTTTTAACAGAGCTGCCAGTGCAAAATCTTTATTAGTCTTGACGATGCACACGTGCAGAAGAACTGACTCAACTTTCAGGGGCCAGACTGAGTTTGTAAGTCTGGTACCTGGGAGAACTTGAAAAAATAAAATAAAATAAAATAACAAGTTTGTGTGCTGTTTTTAATTTGGTCACTGGTCAAACTGGAGTAATTAAAAGACTGTGTCCCCAGCTGATACCATTTTGCAGTACCACTTTTCAGTAATAGGTTCACTTGAACGTCTGTTCATGCTTCTAGAGACCAAATTCAGCTCAACTCTAAGTGCCAGCCAGACTCCACTCCTTTAGTCCCCTTTCCTTAGTAGAACAGGTAAGCGAGATACACTTCTACAGCAGAAGATCAAAAACAGATATAAAAACTCTGACACTTAGTTCTCTGGTCTTCATTTCCATGTTTATCTTTTTACATAGGATGTAGCTGTTTTATCGTATCTAACCACAGTTTATTCTAATCTATTAATTGCTTGTAGTCATGTTCACGTCTCTCATTTAAGACACGACTGAAAAAAATCTGCTGGTTTCTTTTCAACTTAACAGCAAGTGTTGACTATTAAAAGTGATAGTTTGATTTTCTTGAAGAGAAAAAAAGAATAGATGTTTCTTTTTCTACAGAAAATGCCAACTACTAAAACCAAAGAGCGCAGCTCTTCTCTCTTCTGCCTCTTCCACCTTCAGCACCAGCTGAAAAAAATCTGACAGAAGTAGTTGCAGCTATTAGGCTAAGCAGAAGTTCTCTTCCTGGACAATAAAACACATAATCACACAATTAACAATCAGGATTTTCCATGTGCATTCTCTACCACATAGAGGACTAGAACAGGAGTCAGGAGAGTTGTTCTAAATTTTTGGCCAGCACACTAAGGCTTCACATCACTTCCACACAGAGTTCCCTTGTCTTTCACCGTGGCAGATGCTCTGTAAAAGCAAGAGAGTGACACCCGCCATGGACCAGGACAGCTCAGCAATGCTTTAGAGACTGCCTGAATCACAGCCATACCAGTTTGTCTGTCCACTGGGTACAAGGAGTATGAAGAGTGGGTTAGCAGCAAACTGTTTGTAATTATACAGTCTTTAAGCTTTGGTAAGAGAGAAATTTTGCTGTGCATCTGCAGAACAGGAAAGTTGTTCTTCATCAGTGCTTCTGTGGCCTACTGCAAACTACTTACTAAAACAAACAACTTCCTGTCGCTCGCTCAAGACATCAAGTTTGATATCAAATTCAATACAGGAGAAATATGAACAATCTTTGCCTAAAGGGGGATGAAAAGAAACATCCTAGCTGCACTGACCATGCAAGCAAAGCCAAGCAGAGTTGGGCTCGTGGGAATCGGGGTGCACAAGTGTTTCGTTCAACTCTTCAGTTGTTGTGGGGGTAGGGGGATGAACTCATAGAATCACAGAATGGTTTGGTTGGAAGGGACCTTAAAGATCACCTAGTTCCAACGCCCTGCCATGGGGGTAACTCCATCGAGTATCACTGGTCCTGCTCCTGCCCTGGCATCCAGATGTAAGTCAGTAGTTACACAAACAGAACAAAGCTAAGAAAGGTTTCTCCTCTCTGCCTCTGTTAGATTAAACACATTTCCAGAAGCTGACATTCTTGTTTCCTGGAGGTTCACAAGGTTATTTCTGCTAACTTGTGTTCCTTCCAAAGCTCTTGCTTTTGAAATGCATTAGATATTGCATGCTTCCTTCACATCTCAACTTCCACTCCCTTCCTCCTATATTTTTCAGTTTGTGAACAGGTTTCCCTTATCAACTGATGGAAGATACAACTGCTGGAAACCTGCCTTTAGACTCACACCTGACAACTCCCAAAGTCTAGTTTTAGTATGAAATTATTTTTCAGCTTCTCATTTAAGGTATGTATTTTCCTATGATATCTCCTACATCACAGGTGTTCCCTTCTGAGGTGGTTTATTATCAACGACATAAGGAAATCATATGTAACGCAAGATTTCCAACAACAACCTGGGAATTCTGACCCGCTCCTCTAGCGACAACCATGGAAGAAGTTTCTTAAAAGGAAAACTGCCAGTCACTGCCACAGGGCACTTGTTAATAGATGCTACCAGGAACAGGATGTTCCCAAGAGATAATAATTTTTCTCTGACACTCAGAAATCATTTCTAAATAAGCAGTGTCACCATGGATGCCGATCACAAATGTGCAGCGTAAAGATGTAATTACAAAATGACAGTCGTGTGGACTACGCATACTGAGCCAAATCCCCTCTCGGTATTCATCCCAAGTAGCCAGGCTGTGATTATTCCCGGCACATCAACACCCCAGGCTCCAAACGGCTCTTGGCACTATTTAGATGCCCAGTAAGACCCTGCCTCTTCCCCAAAGATTTCACTACCTACACAGGCAATCAGACGACCGGTGCAAGAGTCAGAATAAAGCTCGGTTTACAAATAAGCAATTTAGATCAGAAATTAAATGTTTTCCAAGATTATAAAGGAATTAGGTAGCAAAAGTAGTAACAGGCCTTGCAGGACACCAAAGTTAAAGACTGTGACCCTTAATGAGTATACTGAACAGGGGGTTTAAGCAGCTGGTTTATTTAAGTCACGCAAGAGGGTACTGCGCAGAAAGCACAACCCATCAGCAGTTTGGAGAATGAGCGAAAACCATTTCACAGCCAGGTAAGGTCCTGTATCAGGCCTGGTACTTCTATTAGTTTCCAGAATAACTACAGAGTGCATCATGCCAAGTGGTATGGAAATAACACAATCCAAACACCACAGTCATTCCCACAGTCTAGACAGTCTCCTCTCACAGGACATGCAAGCAAGTCTGATCACCAGCTCCAGACTTGGAAAACTATGTCATGAGATCTTCGTTATGAAAGATCCCGTAGAATATCAAAAGACGCCTTATCACTATGTAATGGACACAGAGCCAAAACAAACAGAAAGTATGTAAAAACAAATTTCTGACAAAGCAAAAACTGAATTAAAGCTGATGAGATTGGAGTACAGAGGGAAAGACGGGAAGAATCACAGTTGCTAGCTCAAGCTATATGGATCTGTACAAAGCTGAGTAAGTTTAGTATAGGAAGACATTATATCCTTACTGTGTTTTAATATTTCTTTCAAATCTTGAACAGAAGTTGCAGAGAGGAGTTCTCCCTGCCTAGAGAAAAAAAAAAAAACAACAAAGCTAATGGGGTTTAATGGCACAAAGAACATTGACAAGGTCAAATCTTGCTCAGATGAGCCGCGACTACTTTTCATGTCTACCTGTTCAGTGTTCAGTGGTCAGAAATGGGCCAACAGTTTTTCCCAGTTTCTTTTATTCACCTCCAACAGACTACTTTCTGTACATATATATACACACATATATGCGTGTGTGTATATACATACATATATGTTTTCTCTCTGCCCAGAGGGAACTGGACAAGACAACAGTACATTACCATGCTACCTTGGTGCCGTGGAGCAATGATGCATCAGGGGTCCATTGCGCTAGATGCTGAACAAAGACTTGTTGCAATAAAGAGTTTGTACTCTAACACAAGGCAACCCAAAGCACTTCTTGAGCTGACTCATTCCAAGGGTCAGCACCGACTTCACAGTACAAGCTCCGAGAGCACTGCATTCATTTAAATAAATGGGCATTTAATGGAAGGAGCACAACGGAGAAATACTCTTGGTACATAAATTTTGTCCTTCCTTATACAGAAACTTTCTCTCCCTCCTGATAACCTTTTCTGTCCCATTTGGGGAAAAAAGGTCATTCTTCTGGACTGAAACAAAAAACCTCTTGGATTGTGCAGGGACTAGTGCCACATATCACAAAAAAATAAAAATCACTAGAGTGATATTTAAGTTCACCTTTAGATGACAACAACAACGAAGAAATTAAAGACCGTACTCCCTGTCCAGCAGTGAAAATGCTTACCTACACTGACTGGCTCAACTAGACTGAGGTGAATTTGGGGAATCGGTATTTCTGCACCATCTCATCCTCTCTGCCTTGCCATAGTTACACTTTACAAGAGAAATCAATAATGACCCCAAATCACCATGAGGGCAACTGTAACGTACCCCACAGAACCCCCGAAGAGCTGATACAAATATGGACACCATAGGAAAAGGCTGGAATAGCTGCAATGGATATCGTGACCAGATTTGAATCAACTGACTCAAATCAGTAAAACAAGAGTTTTTATTTGGCCTTACAAATGGGCCTAGAAGATTTAAGAACAAAACCTGAAAATACTAAAGAGGTTTATTTTTTAAAAATAAGCATGAACAAAGTCTTAAGAAGATAAATTAACAGATTTTTCTCTGTTCCCTGAACACTGCAAACAGATCTTTTAGATGGAAGTTACAGTTGCTGGTAAGTATTATAAATTCTGCACTTACAGTTTAACTACTGGCCACAAAAAAGAAACCAAACACACTCAAAAATCTAGTGATTGCTTTTACTTGTAATATGCTAATTTCCCCAGCTACTTCAAGGGAAAAGTTGCAACGCCAAGTATATCACAGCGGTTTCCCTGCTATTAATCTGTATAAATTTACCTTCCTAGTTTTCAAAATATTCAAATTGTCGGCCCAGTGCATGCATTCACCTTTCCTCTTCAGAGCCTTAGATGCGACTAATTCTGTCCTAGCTGAGATCCCTTTCTTGCATTAAATAAAAACTGACCGTAAACGTTCTGCCTCTTCAGCCTGCAGATCGGTGGCTCTATTCAGGTCATCCTTGCAAAAATATTAATCCACTGAGCATGTGGCTTCCTCGAGTCAACTCCTGCCATTGCCTGGAGGAGCTCAGGATTGCAGAGCTTAACCTTTGATATGAAAATGGCTGCAATTCACTGTTGTTACTGCATGGGCGCATCACTCCTATTAGGCGGTGAGGTATTGCCTAGAGCAGGATACATCTGTTTCTAGTCATAAAGCGGGATTTTTTTTTTCCACCTGCCACTCCGATATTACATACACCCGCAGATGCTATGAGACCGCATGCGCCCTTTCTGTACTTCAACAGCCCCTGCCTTTGTTATCTAATGTATAAATGGCAATTTCTACTCGAGGGCAACTTAGCTGATATGACATACTTTCTACAGCTTGCCTGGTTTACTTTCAGACCTTATATAAATGCATTCTTATGTATTTTTTTCCTGTGTTCAGCGATTCTTACATAAGCCTATTTGACTCTTTTATGTCAACTAAATACCTGCAGGAACTCGTTGAAGAGACAGACCACTTTGGTGAGTTCCAGCTGAGGGGCAAAACTTCCTTCTGCTCCTTTGGATATAGCAACGGTCTCTACGGTGCCGGTGCCTACAACATCATCCTTGGCAAGCAGGAAACACCAAAACTGAGGACGGAGTATCGCTGCCTTTGCAATGCCAAGTACCAACAGCCCCTTCAAAGCCCGGTGGGTTTTAAAATACCGCGGCTCATACCTTCCAGCTCCACAAAGGCGAAGTCCCCGTGGGGCCGGGACGGCCTGCCCTTCCCACATGCGGAGGCCCGGGTCTCCCAGCGGGGCCGCCGAGGCGGTGGGTGCCGTTTCCCAGGGCTGCGGCTCCCTCTCCTGGTAGAAAGCCAGCGCCGGGGAGGCCACCGGCCCGGGCAGCCTCCAGCATCTTCCCGCAGCCGCTCGTACAATTTCTGCGGGAGCTTTAAGCAGCAATGGAATGAAAGTAAATTGATTTTAACAATTTATTGTGGAATTTGGTGAATAAACCGGACTCTGAATTTCATTAACCAGGAAAGAGTAACACGGGCTTTGAAAGGCAGATTATTCCGAGCAGAGGCAACCGGGGTCTCGCTATTCGGTTTTGGGAAGAGGGAGCAACCAGGTCCATTTTTTCTTTTATTCGGAAATGATTGTTGAAAGGTCTCAGCAACAAGTCATAAAGAATCCTTAGATTCATAAAAGCCTTAAAGTACAAAACCTGAAAATATCTACATATTTGCAAATCTGAAGCAAACAACAAAACCCACTCAGGACACAAGAAAAACTAAAAAAAATAAATAATCTTTTCTTTTAAAACCACTGAAGATAAAACTGCAAAGTTGTGAATGAGGACATTTAGTCTAATGAAGTATGAACAATTAATGAGGTCCAGGAGCATTAAACCAGGCTTGTAAAGAATTTCAATAACCATTATTGATGCTAACTATTACTAACGTCACTGAGTTTCCGTGAGGGCTGCATGATGAAGTTTCTAAGAAAAAGGAGCTAGACAGCATGGCCAGTTGTGCATAAACACACAGCTTCACAGAGAAGACAGCACAAGGGTCAGATTGCTTCTTTCCGGTGTAGGGCATTTAATATTCAAGGAGACATTTTAAAACGGCGACTTTGCCTCTCTCTCTCTCTGCTACTTTCTAATTAAAGCACAGATAGATGTTTTCATAGATGTAAGGACCCAGAAGCCGGGAAAGACAATTTAGCCTTTTGTATCGCATCTTTAACACTTCATTTATTACTAAATATCATCTATTTTTGCATGACCCGGGTGCTTCTGCAACAACACCCTTCCCAGCTGCTGAAGGCGATTGCAGAGATTCATCACGCCGGTGACAGAAAGCGTCTCCGCGGTAGCGGCAGTACATTGTGCTGCCATCTGTAAGACCCCAGCTCAAGAGTAACCTCAGGATTCCCCCTCCTCCTTAAAAACAAGGTACATAGTGCAGATGTTAGGAGCTGGGCCTCTGAAAACGCTGACCGTGCTCCTTTTCAGAGGGGTCCCTGCGAGTTGATTAATGGGGCAGCGCTCATACCAGCTGTGGTGCTGACCACAGAGCCAGGATGGTGGCCTGAGACTGAGTGCCCTGGCAGTGCTGAGAGCCAGGAGACATAAATGCAGCTCCTGGGAGAGGTCCAGAAAAAGCACAATTTCCTACAATCATGGGCTGCTGCTATAACTGTGCATTTTCAGCTTCCTACCAAAAAAGATGGAGATCTGCCTTTCTATTTTCAACTCTGTTTCACTCAGCTCAACAAAGCATCATCAAACTGGGGTCTGATCTCCTCTTTCTTCTCAACCAAAAACTAGCACCCGCGTTAAAAGTCTAAATTTCAGCGAAAGAGCAAACAACTAAAATTACATACAAACACCCCGCAGTTTGTAAAAGCAGGTAATACGGTCAGACTTTCTACTGATTTTAATGCGATTTCAATCAAGACCTTTTCTGCACTTCAACACGTCCATCTCCATGTGAACACTCCAGGTCGGGAGCACATGACGAGGAGACGAGGCAGGGATCTTTTCAGACCTGATTACTTTAGAAGTTCAGTTTCAATCTGGGAAAAAGACTGGTTTGCACTTCCTGTGGTTTCGTAAGAGGCTGTTCCGTATATCTAAACACATTACATTTAAGAAAGTTGTAACAAGCAGAAGTGACTCAGTTCCTAGTAATAATGGGATATCTTACTGACAGTGCGATTTTTTTCTGCCTTTCCTTTTTACTTCTTCCACTCTTCATCTAAAAAGTTGCAGTCTCTACTGTTCTACAGCAAAAACTGTTTGTAAAGCAAGAATTGTGCTGATCGCATCAAAACTCATTAATATAACTTGGTTTTCCATTATTAGCACCATCTGAGCCTGTTGAAAGCCTTAACCAGGGCTTTAATTTTTCCACAGAGAGCTTTAAATTAATTAGTGGTTTACATGCTAACAAAGAATCTGATACATTCATAAATCAATCTAATGCAGAAGGATTACCAGAGGGTGGAAACCTATTCAGTGGGGACCTCACATTCACTTAACATGGTGAATTTTTAACAAAAGGGTGCAGGTGTGGAATAGACGGGTACCGGGAAGAGCCCATGATAATCACTTTGCATCACTTAAAGACGCAGCAGGACGCATGGTAAATCAGAGCCCAGGGCCCACCCTAAGTGAAACCCATGTAGGTATAAAAGGCAATATCATCCCACTTTAACCTTCACAGTTAAATTGCCAGAGTGGTACAATTTCTTTTGTGTAGGTTACAGGCCACTGAACTAAACAAAAATAGAGTGGAATTAAAGGACTTGGATGCAGCAGTACGAACGGACAAAACTGTGTAACACATATGTAAATAAAGGTATCAAATTAAAAAGTTAACATTTTTTTTCTGGGTAATTATTAAATGAATCCAAGTTATTAAAGCATGATGTAACCGTATACTTTTGGTTCATTTTAGGCTTTTAATCTAGTTTCTGCTAATACAACACTTACTCTTCCACGAGAACTCTGCTATGTAACTGTGGCAGCATTTTTCTCATATTTTTCCTAACCTGGCACTCTTCAGTGTTAAGAATATTTCACAAAAATGAACACTTTTCCTGGTCTTGTTCTGTGTCCTAAAGGTCCAAAGTCATGGAGTTAAAAAAAAAAACAACACACCAAACCAAACTTTGATGACTAAAGCAGTTTTCAGTCTTTACTATGTTTTGAAATAAACTTGTGATCTGTTTTGAAAGCTGCTCATTTTAATAATGGAATCTCTGTCATCACAGACACCTGCACAGTCTCCATCAAATGCAGTTAAGAACAGTACACATATGGAGTGATCATCTTATTTTCCTTTACAGAAAGGTAAAATATCCTTGATGAGTCAGAAGAAACATGACTAAGAAAACTGTGAACACGCACGTTAAGAAATTAAAGGCCATAAGTGACAAGAAGAGCCAAATGGCAATCTAGGTTCAGTGCTGCTGAAACTTTCAGTAGTTGGATAGGCGGTAAGTAATTGTGCATTTTGATAATGAATAATCAATATTTACTGATGGTGGTTCACAAAATAAAGAAACCTGAGTAACTGTCAGGTATTCACAGTCTGCATTCATTCAGTTCTCCTAAATCAAGTTATTCATAAATAAGTACTCACTTAATCCTATATATGAGGTATCAGATTTTCCAATAAACCATATGGAAAAACTTATTACAAGTTATTTGAGTATTTTTGGTGATAAACATTATCTTGAAATGAAGTATCTTCATTTAATCTTCTATAGTGCACTCCAGTAATTAGCTACTAACAATAATAAATCAGTCATGAAAAACGTAATTCTGGGACATATTAAAAACCAAATTTCTTACGGGGAACGCCATGGGGCAGACACACTGGTGTCACACACCGTACATACTGCCTGATCGTCATCCTCAGCTGAAGTCTCCTCAGAAAAACATCTCCTCAGAAACATGCATTTTATCGCCACTCCATATGTTATTTACACAGATGTACAAATGCATTTTTTGAGCAAAGATATCATGGTGTAGGTAGTTTCTACGGTACACTCTTTGTATTTATTTGTCGTTATTGATTTTACGTACGTGTCTACCTTGCTGCAGTGGTTCCTGTGACGCTGGGTAAACATGAGCACCGGGAGCCTTTTCCACCCATCACTTCCAAGGACCACATGCAAAAAGGCAACAGCTGGCTGCAGGTTACGGCAAATGCTAACTGACGGCCCCCCATGCAGAGAAGCAAATCCTGAACAGCATATTCTCCCCTTGATTTGTGCTGAGAAGGCAACAGGGAAGAGTATCCACAGCTTTCTCACACTGTGATCAAATAGGTGTCAAATGGGAAGGAGGAAGAGGAGGGCAAACCCACCGCAGCAAGTGTCCCTCCAGCATGCCAGTGGCAGGGCAGCACACCCGGGGACCGGGCACACACCCCCTGCTCACTGACTCCGCTCACCCTAAAAATGAGTGTGGGTTGGCATAATGTGGTCACCTCTTACCCTCGTGACCTATCTGTGACTGCAAAACTCAAATAAAATTTATTTTTTGAAAAGAACCAAGAAATGCTAGCAGGTATTAAATGAGGCACCATCCTGCAAAAGGCTTGCGTGATGCTCTGCACAGCTCCCGGGGCGCAGGGCAGCAGCGCGGTGGCACGGCTCCTCGTGCTCTCTGCCCCGCTTCATGCCGGCTATGAGAAATGCTCTCCACAAGACTGAGCGAGCCATTGAAGGCAGCATTAAAGGTCGCATGTGCTGTCACCTGTGCTCTTCCCAAATGAAGGAGTTAGTTCACTGAAAACTATGCCAACCTAACTAGCAGAGCAAACAAAAAAGAAAATAGAAGTAAAGGCAATTAGCTAGCAAGTGATTAAATAAAGCTGTGGCCTGTCACTGGCAGGGAGTCCCATCCCTTTCATCCAGAGTCGCAGCTGGTGACAGCAGAGCAAACCCCCTCGGGCACCCCGCAGTTGGCTGGTACCACTGCCCGGCATCCCCGCCGCCAGCCCCAGAGGACTCCGCGCTGTCTCCGGAGGGATGTCCATCACACCAAAAAGAGCAGCACGTGGGATCTGGTACCCTGCGGGCATTCTGCTAGCTGCCAGCACTTCTCCAGAGGAAGCCTCACCATTTGCCAAAGGCTTGCTTGCTCAGAATCTCTCACCGAAATTTCGCTGTGAGTCTTTGTAAAGTATTTGCTCCAAAACTGGTATGTACTGCAGGCTTCTTGCTGCATGCCCTGAGAACACAGCCTACCCAAGTTACTCCATCCCTGGCCTCCCCTGTGTTCAAATATTCCATCTCCTGGGCCCTTACTGCTCCCATACCGCTCACGGCAAAGCAAGTTCATTAATGTTAATTAATGACTGCTGTGTTTCATATTAAAATCACCAGTTCTGAGCTCTGAGACACAAAGAAGTTTCCATACATCAACAGCTTTAAAGCAATCGTCTCTATGGGTGCACTCGTCCTCGGCTGTGGTTGCAGAATAACTGTGGCAATTACCCCTTGGGGAAGAGGGGAAAAGCTACCTAGTATTTACCTTGGGGGAAGATTGTGCCACCAGAGAGCTACCTATCAGCTTCTAATGGGTTACAACACTCAGGCTCTCAACAAATTATACAAAATTACCCTCTGGTTAGCAGGGTTATGAGATTAATCCCACAAGCCCATAGTACAAGGCACAAGAAGCATCTAACTCTCATGAGATGAAGCTACAAGGTGGGTGCATATACAAAAAACCTTACCAGCCCTAGAAGGTTAATCCATATTGCTCATTTCATAAAGTCTTGAATTATACCACTAAGTATATTTCACACTCAATATATTATATTATTTCTATGCCTCCAAGGGAAAGCTAGTTTAAAAAAAATTAAAGGAAACATTTCAAATAGAGTAAACAGCTCTTCCCAGGTTTTGCAAATTGTTTACACCGAAAACTAAAACACAATCGCAAATCCAATGCCCGATCTTTGCCATTCTTCCTCAGGAAAAATTCCTTCTGGAGGAAGGAGGAGTTTTATCACATACTACTGGATTGTGGCTTAACCTGATAAAAGTTTGTTTCTCAGTTCCTCCAGGCCTGCTGCCCCAATACACACACATTACCCAGTGGCCAGTCTTCCCAAGAGCTTAAACCCCGGCTCACAGTCTTCTGGTGGCCAACCCAGCCAGGCCACAGACCCAAGGGCAGGCGGATCGGGGGCAGTGTCGGCATGGGAGAGGGCAGTGGCTCCCATGGCCAAGCTGGGCACGCAGCGGGGGCTCGGGGCAAATCAGTAGTATTTGCCTGAGCAATGAGCAAACCCTACTCATCTCCTTCCCTTTTCTACCAGGCATTCAGCGCCCAGAAGCCCCTGTCCCAGCACAGCCCCCCATGAGACACCCCCAGCTCTGCTGGAGCCACGTGTGGCCGTGGTGAGAGCTCTAGATTCATGGCAGGTTTCTCCTACCTGTCACTTAAGTCCCTCCAAATCTCATTTCATTGCATTAATCACTAATAATGACTTATAAAGTGCACTCACTGGAGGCAGGTGGGATTTTAAAGACCCTGCATCACACAGCTAATGGACCATCTGCTCCCCAGAGACTCTCTACAGCTTCTCCCCACTAAGTTAAACAAACTTTGGACCAAATTCTTTCACAGCCAACTGTGCAACTCACTAAAATCAGCAGCAGTTTCACAAGTACGTTCAAGGGGACTGGTTTGGGTTTTAAAGTTTTTGAACGGGTCTGCTTTACCCCATGGAAGCCTAAGACATTTTATCTGAAGACAGGTACAAACAAAGTCCTTAACAGATGGGAAGAGTTCCCTAGATATTAAGTAATTAAGCATACTCGGCACATGTTGGTTCCTAAAGAAAATTGTTTTGAAGAGATAAGGCACTCTATAAATTGAGACTTGGAGTTAACCAAAAATCCGCCATTTCAACTTTTGCTCATAAGCCTAATCTCAAAAATTGCTGCATGAAAAATGAAGATACAAGGAGCATTACATGATTTACAAAATTATCAGATTGAAAGGGTTTTTTAAGCTTCCATGCTTGTATTCTTCCATTTCTCTGCAGTTGGCTAAGATTTAACAAGCAAGTAAATCTACTGCATTTTGATCTGAAATTGCCTTTCCGTGATTGCCTGCCTTCCAATTCCAGTAAGCACCATCATCAGGGAAAGGGAAACAGCTTTTCTGTACCGCAGCTCTTCCAAGGAAGCCAAGACAAAGCCTTGAGTTTCCTCAGATTTATGAATACATCGTTGGCAGCCCATCATTATGTCCAACACAGCCTTAATGCTCTGGTGACCATCTTCAGCAAGACAGAAGGCACCTAAGGCCTGAAGTAGTAAGACAAGAATTGCAAAGCAGTGAGGTGCCGCAGCTTACCATTGCTCCTTCGCTCTTACTTTGTGCAACTTCTCGCTGCAGCCGAGCCACAGACAGCTTCTCCCTACGGAAAGAAAAGCGTGTGAATAGCAGTTCATTTTTCACTGGCGGAGAGACCGCACCGCTTCCCCATCGGGGTCCTGCACATCGCTCGGGTAACCCTCCCGGCAGACCCTGCTCTCCTTGCCATGTTCCTCTGCAATATTTAGCGGCTGTGTTATTGTTTCATTTTGCGGCAGTTTGACAGAACCGTCAATACATCAACTGAATCCAAACATCATTTGCTCCATTCAAACAACAAAGTAGCTCATCACGCTGGCGATATGGAAACAGACTGTGCAAATCAGATCGTGTTATTTATTTTCCTACGGCCTTACACATCAGCATTATTCCGCACTACATTAACACAAGCTAGAAGGCTGTTAGATCATCAATAAATGTATGCATAAAAATGAAATTAAAAAAAAATCTATTCTATTCCTAAACATGCGGTGCTGCATTTTGCAACTACTGATTTATTAGATTATTTTTTTTAATTAGCTTTTTTTCATGTAAGATCCTTACCCAAATGTTTGGCTTGACTCAAGTAACAATTAATTTGCTTAATTAAGGATTTGGCGATCACAATACATGTTCACCTGAAAACTTGTAAGAAAGGAATGAAAGTAGGCTTTTAGTACATGTAGAAAAGGAAAGAGATTTTCACAGTGTAGGGACTGGGAAAATGTCGCATGTACCATGTATGTGAACTGCAAAACCCGGAGAGTGGAAGGTGGTGCAGGAACCGACCACTGCAGGAGCAGTACGGGAAGAGATGAATTTGCCCTGGAAGCTCGGCAAAGCAGAAAATACTTTACAGAACAGGTGGGACTTAAGCAACCTGCCATAATTTTTCAAGTAGGCTATTTTTAAAGAAGAATATCTATTTTTGAAAGAAAAGCACCCTGCAGAAACCTCAGATGAATTTATCAGCACATGAAGAATTTATCAGTACACAATATAAATTTGCAGACAAATAAATTATTTACAAAAGATGATCAGCTTCGAAAACTTCCAGTAAAAGGATTTTTAAATCAGAATACATCCGTTACCAAGTTTGAAATTTTCCATTTACTCATGTTTTGCCCAGAAATTCTACTCAGTTTAACTAGAAAGACCTGAACCATCCCGGTGCAGCATCCTGGCATTTACCTGGGATTTTTAAAATCTCTGTCCCAGTGACTACTCCATATCGTGGAAACGTAGGCATGCCGATGGCTCAGGCCTGCCGAGCCACGGCAGCGTCGCGGAGGGCTAGCAGGACCAGCCTCATCCTGACTGTGAAGGGCTCTGGCCACCGGTCCGCCAGCCGTGCCACCCGGCTTTCCTGAGGCGTTTTGAGCTCAGAAAAGAAAACCTTCCTGCTGTGCACTGCAGTGAAGTACCATGTCTTGAAAACGCACACATGCATCTCCCAGCTCTCTCGCCGCAGAGAAAAGTGAGGGCTGGAAACTCCTGTCCCCCCAAAAAACCTGCAAAGGTGCCCAGCCGGGCGTGAGGGAGGACTCCGCAGCCGATGATCTCCCCAGGCTTTGTAGCCACTCCTGTCATTGAGTCACTCTCATCCAGCTTGAAAAGCTAAATGCTCTATGATATTTTATTCCTGAGCTTGCAATAAAAGTAGCCCTTAAACCATTTCTCAGGAACCGTTTCTGCCGAGGAAGGAAAAGCCGTGCGTACCTGCCTGACTACTCCAGGAACGACAGCATTCGTGTCACCCAGTCACGGCTCAATGTGCGCTTGGGTCACTAAACCAGTCCCCCCTCTCCGTTTCAGTAGAAGATGTCGTATTTAAGTTAAGTCTCCCTAACAGTTACTTGCCCTCACGTACTTGCTGCACCCCCACAACACTCCCCGCGCAGCCAGCTGGTGACACCCTGCAAGCATGGCTATCAGATTGATACTAGGCATTGCTAATATTGTGATTTATAAACGTACACAATGTTGAAACCACTGAATATTAGCAAAACCTAAAGATTATACAGCCATAGCCCAGTTGCATTTGTGTTACTCTAGCACAGTATCAAGATCCTCTTTTGCACATCTGAAATATTACTGACAGTTGAGAAGCGGCAAGACTACAGCATTGACAGCCTTAACGCAAGTATCCTAAAAACGGCTTCTGAAAGACACGTACTGCCCTCCCTCTTCCTTGCTCCGATACTATCACAGGCAAATTACAAAATTGGTTAATCCTATTTTAAGGATTTAGTTAATCTGCTGGAAATAGCCCGTTGCATTTTTGCACCGCTTCAGTGCCCTAATATGTTTTAGTGGAAAAAGCAAGTATACCCTTTCAGGGGGTTTTGACTTTTTAATTGCAAAACAAGTGCCTAAAGATATTTTATGAGAAAAGATGCGGGAGGGGAAAAAAATCAACAAACAAAAAACCCCACAAACCACTCCATATATTTCCTGCCAGTAGTCTGCAGAGATTTATTTAGTTATTCCTCCTACATGAGGAATACTCCTACTTTTCTCTCTCCGTGTTACTTCCAACATGGAATCAGTTCCACGTTTCTGGAATTTTCTCAGAGTAGATTCCATTGGAGCCTCATCCGCAAAGACAGCTCCTCCTAATGAGGCCAGGTCTTCCTTCTCTGGGTGAAGAGAGGTTCAAGGAAGGGTTTCCTTAATGATTTTCCCAGC
>NW_009614658.1:0-8883 GCF_000690535.1 Cariama cristata | reverse complement strand
AAAGACGGGCAGTCCTTTGTTGTTTTTAAAATATCCCTGCCACTTTGCAATAGCAGAAAATGACAAAGAAACCCGATTATCATATATGAGAAAAAAAACTGCAACGGGGATACAGAAGAGCCATCTGTTCCAATGTTGTCTAAAACCAAGTCAACTTTGAGGCAAGCAAACTCTGCACTCCACTTCAAACAGGTCCCAGAGCATCTCGGCCCTCCCGCCTGCACTCCCTGGGTGAAGGAGCCGCGCACTCACAGCCAGACCTTGCAGATGGTTACCTTCATCTAAGCAGGACGCGCGGTAGAAGCCCAGTGTGCCTCTGGACCACAGTCATTCCCCAGATCACTCCAGGGAGCCTCATCTGTGATGCACTTGGTCCATCGCCCGCAGCGAGCCATTTCCCACCACCTCTGTACAAGCATATGCCAGTATAACGGGTGAGAAATGTCGTCAAAATCCTGTTATGAGCCAACAGCATTTAACACCAATTTGCAGTGTTGGAAGTTTTCATATAAGATGCATGACAAGAAAGAATAAGGACCTTCATGTCTAAGCACAACTAAATAAACCCGTTGGTTACTACCCACCATCTCAGGCAGTTTTGATTAAGACAGCACCTTCAGCGACTATTCTCCCATTTTTTTAACACGGTGTTACAATTGGATAAGCATTTTACTATGACTGAGCTGCAAAAATAATAAGCTTTTAGCTGCTTTACCCTTTCAGATGTTTCAAATGCAAAGAACATTTGACATGCGGCTTTAGAGTTAATCTTGTTTTTTTAATCTTTGCTTTTAAATAGGAAAAATTGGTAGCATTACTTTGTTGTTACACAGTTTTATTTATTTTTAATCAAGCATGTTTCATCCCTATAGCATGATTAATTAACAAAGTTAATTAGCAACTACAGCCAACCTGCAAGAAAACAAAATCTTCTCTAGGATTTAAAAAATTAAAATATGTTCATTGAGAAGTTCTCGTGTTTGCTTTTGAAAAACAACCAAATGATAAAAGGTTTACAAAAATGCTCTTTGAAAGCTGTTTATGCTCTTAAGTTTGAATATTTGCATTTTAAGTGGCAAAATTCCCAGCCAAGGACTTTGCAAAGAGATAATTAAAGGAGCCAAACAAGGATTCAATTATATCCTTTCCAGATGGAAGCAAGCATACAAGTAGTCACTGTGTGGATGGAAGAAAGATACATCTCGAGTCTCAGTATCGCTAGCAGATATTGCAGTAGCTTGTTCTAAAAAACAGTTTGAGGAAAGCCCATTTAGTCCATGAAAAACATAAATGTGCTAAATAATCCTGCAAATTCTAAACTCTCCTTAAAATTAAAACTTCTCCTTCAATCTCCCTTCCCATCAGTTCGACTCATTCAAGTACCAGACAAAAAACCCTATCATATGACAGTGATCACTAACACACACAGCTCAGAGCTTCACTACAAAACGGGGCTACTTGAACGTCTCCCAGTCCATGGGGATAACGGCAGGTAAATCCACGCAATCACAAGCCCCCACCTATCACACAATTTTGAACAAATGCTGATACTGTTCCTGACCTGGTAACAGATATCCTCAGATCAAACACCACGATAAAAGCTACACTGGATGCGTGAAAGATTCCCTTTTTCTTAGTTCTCCTTCTTTACATTGCTATTTCATATCGATACAACAAACCAAAAAAATTTAGCAGTGAACTTCAGCTTCCCAAATTTTGAAATAAGTTTTTCATTTTCATTTTGAAACCTCAGGTTCAGAAGCTCTTAGGTATAGGGCTTTGCTTCTCCATCTAACACAGAAAGGTATTACTTAAAACCGCTTCTGGATAAAGTTATGAAATAAAGATTCCCTAAAAATGTGCTGAATTATACCCATTTGCCAAGATCTCAGTCATACAGAATCAGGAAATATTTTCAGTGGTAAATCATAATTTTACAGTTTTAATGAAGAAAAATAATTTTATAGTTTTAATGAAGAACACAATCAAAACTCAAAAAGAATGGAAAATGTTTCAGTAACATCATCCAAAACTTAAGTCAATGCTTCAGTGAACCTTAATCCCCGTGACCCACCGGGAAGACAAGGGCTCTATCAAACCCTGACAGTGTCCTTTCCTCTCCTGATCACACACAGCAGCCCCACGACCTGCCAGCGTGCATCGACAGGTCTTGCATTTTCAACATTGACACACGAAGATTTCAAGCTTTTCCTATTTCCTTTTTCCTAAGTAAATTATTACTTTCCTACACAAGGAATGAATGTGGACAAAATTAAACATGTATGACAGTTCCCAAGTTACTCATTTGTTTCTCTACTTGCCTTTTTTTTTTTTCATGAATGGGAAAGTGTTTTCATGTTTCATCCTTTCTTGGGAACTTTCACTGCAAAGTGAGTGATTTCTTTCAGAAATGGTCAGTTCTGCACCATAAAATGAAGCCCAGCTTTTCCACTCATTTTATAACTTACACTGTTTGTAAAGCCAGAAAATCACCACTTGACCCACTGAAAAAGTCTAGCTTTGAAAATACACTTTTATCATTTATTTTTGGTGACTGTGTCCCACCAGAGTGGCCAAGCTATACGCCAGCGACTCCATCTGTGCCTTCTGCAGGCTATTTTGGAGCAGAGAAATTCAAACTAAGTTTCCCACTCTATGCTATTGCTGTGAGATTTAGAAGGTGAATAAATTGCTCATGCAGGGAAAAAGCAAGCAGTAAAATGACAGAGACTCGGAATCTGAATTTGCAAGGCGTCCCTAACAACTGTGCCTTGGAACCACTCCTTATTTACCACCTACCGAAATGATTTCTGTAACTTTTTCCCTACTGTATCATCACTTGTAGCCACAGCACTGTTTTTCAAATGAACCAGAAAAACCACATCACTGAAATCCATTAAACATGGACGAAGCATAGCATGGTGCTAACAACTGAGCTAGGGGCAGAGCGCTAGGCTGTGCGGAGAGCCACAAGCCTGGCTTCCTTCATCTCCTGGTTTTCCAGGGAGGTTTTCCATCCGAATGCTGACCAGGCTTGACCCCATCGAGTCAATGAGATCTGACAAGGGAAGAGCCAAGAGTGGAACGGCTGCAGTGAACTAATGCGCCTCTTTCAGCTCCTATTGCGACGGCAGCGGTTAGCGATGCTGCAACCTTCCTTCCTACTGAAGATCACGTACAACGAAGGCATTTGGTGCTTTATAAATGTCAGCGCCGTGTGCATTTTGAAACCGGTCTTTTAGAGTTGCAACGGTTTAACTAGATCTGGCAATAAAAAAGTCATCCTGCAAAGAAATACTCATTGCAAATTTAAAGCTGAGCAAGGTACAAGCTTTATTTAATTATTTTTACAATAATTGCAAAGACTGGAGTTACAATAACCAAAGTACTAATGCTGTCAAGCAGAAACAGAATAGATAGGATGAGCCACCAGCAAGGCACAGGCTCCTATTTATTGCTAATTTATTTGTAATAAAAGATAAGCATACAGAAAACATAATTTACATTAAACTCCTCTTCTACAAGACATGATACTGCCAAATCCAGACAAGCAAAACAGCTAGTAACTTATTTAAACTGTATTTTCTTTGGGTGATGCTAACAGTAAAAAAAAACAAACCAAAACAAAACAGAATTATAACTATGATCTTTCATAGGTATTAGCAATCCCCAGGGACTCCTCACCAATTTCCAGTGGATTTTAATGAATACGAAATCTGCAGGTGAAGTTCAAAGGAGACCATCTCGTTACTTTCTAGAAGCATCCAAACAAGACACTAAATACAAAAGAAATACCGTGGAAGAAATCACGGGTAACACAGGGCTGAGTCACACACCCTGGTCAGAAAGGAGAAGGCAAAGAGAGGAACACAGTGCGGGCAGAGCCTTCAGCTTAAAAGTAAAAAGATTGCCTTTGGCTAAGAAAGAGGGGCACAGCCATGGCAAAGAAATTAGAAAACGAAAGGTTATCAGGAGTCCATGGTAGATTATCACAGGATTGTTTTCATGACAAATGATTCTCTTAGCACCGGCATGGCAGCCGAGGTCAGCTGGGCACTTGAGCACGGTAATTCTCCCGCCCTAAGCACATGCATGGGGACGGACGGCGATGCATTTTCAACAGAAGCATTTTCTCTCACATTGGCAATCTTTATTACTTCATTGACATTTATTGTTTTCAACACTGAAATTATGGATGCAAGACTGCACGCTTTAATAACTCACTGGTATTTCAGACAATATTTCAAATATATCTATTTTTTTAATGTTGGAGGGTCTCCTTCCGCTATTAGTGCTGACTCCACAACACAGCCCACCTCTCAAATTCTGTATATATTTGGGCCAACAGTATCAGACATAGGTAAGGAGGTCTAGACCCAAAGTTTAAAAACATTGGGTTTTTTTCCTCGAGAGCTTTGAGATGGTTTTTAATCTTGGTAAATGTAGAAAAGCCAGTAAGTGAAGAGAAAAAGCTTTTTAAATAGAAACCTTTAAATAATATTCATTAGTAACTGCTAAATAATTAGAATGACAATAAATAAAGCCACCAACCCCCCTTTCAGTGCCTTGACAAGACACAGAGGCAGTACCAACCATCACAATCAATGCAGTTTCTCGATTAAGAAAAAAAAAAAACAGCCAAAAAAAAGTGATTCCTTCCCCCACGATGCACACATTCGGTTGTAGGATAAAAGGTTAATGTCTGTATGACACAATGCCAAATCACTAGGATAATTATGAATTATACCAAGCAATCGTTTTACAAATCTCCTGTAACATCTCACTTATGACCATTATTCATAAGTTAAGGCATTCGCTTGCTTTTTTTTTTTTTTTTCAGAAATATTCCTCTGAAGCCTTTCTTTTGGGTCGAGATTCCAGGTGGAAGAAGAAAATGGGAGGGAAAAAAAAGTTGAATTTTTTTATGAAACACAAAAATGGAGTAAAAAAATTAACATTTTGTTTATAATTTTTAAAGTCTGCAGACAGTACTGAGAGATACTTACAGACTTATTTTAAAAATCAGCCCAAACACAAACCAGTAAACTGCAGCAGGCAAGGGAGTTACACCTGGCTATCAACTTTAATGCAACATCAAGTATGAAACATCAAACACCCAAGTACCAAGTAAATAGCACTACAGTACTGAACTCTGAAATACATCTAAAGCACAGGTTTTCATATTATAAATTAAATAGTCCACGCATTATGTAAACCTTGCATTTATCGAAAAGCATAGCTAAGGTTTTAGCAGGGCCAAATTCTGTGCAGATTTGCTCCCTGTTTAAATCTTTTGATTCAATATATCCCATAAACTACTAAGACGCACTACTACAAACAACCGAGCGCAGGATCTATCCGACAAAATTTGTTATAATTAAAAGCAGTACATTAACCATAAACCTCATTGTCTCTGATCTTCAATCCACACCATAAGATACCCAGCAAAAGTAATTTGACAAAATCACACCATTATAGTTTGGAATTTCTTGACATAAGTGACTGCTTATCAATTTTAATGTTACACTAACAGTAATATTTGTATTTAATCCTGTATTATTTCTGCCAATAAATTGCAATCCAGGAAGCATACAGTGGGAATTTGTACAATTAGGCAAGCTGCCAAGTTCTCAAAGACTTACCATTATGGAAAACCTCAGTGTTTAAACAGGAAAAAAAGAAGAAAAGGACTAATAGAAGGCAGTTTGGAATGTTAATTCAGAAAAAAGAAACTTTAAATTGTAATATAGAAGGTATTGCACACAGATCCCCATCCTTTACTACAAGAACAACTGCTTGCTCGCCTTTTCAGGTGCTACTTTAAAATATCTTACACAAACGAAAGTACCTGTTTAATGAAAGTCCTAAAATGCTCTAAAATGCTACCAAATTTCTTTCTGAGAATTCTTTCACAGTACAAGGCCTACAGTTCGCAGTTTTCTTAGATATATAAAAAAAAAAGTAGTGTTTATCTTCTTTTGACAGCATCCTTAGAGCCACTGCATCATTCCAATGACCTTTTCCAGTACGGGTCAGCACGGAAAGCAAATTTTACACTACCACCTTTCCCCTCTGGTACACTACTAACTCACTTGATCCTCCTGTAGCAGTATATAGTCCAGGAGTTGCGCTTCTTTAAATGGGATGGTAAGACAGTAAGACAGGTTGCTAAAATCCTCCCGGTTTAGCTTGACAGTGCAGCTCGTTCAAAGGGGGTAACGGAAGAGGCACAGGGTCATTGCTACCTGACCGATTGGGCCATGGGAGAAAGACAACAGTTCAAGGTGCCACCTTTTACCTCTTCTTATTTCCAACACACATGAACACCACTCTTCATTTTGCATGCCTGATACCAAAGGGTTAAAGAATTCAGCTAAATTAACAGAAAAGCAGGCACATTATTTAGCCTGGCATCTCAAGGTTAGGAAGCATCAAGAAAAAGAATAAATGATAGAGGAAGGGACACTGTTATCTAAGTCAGTAGGCAAGAATGTGGAGAGAGGCCTCCGAGAGAGGGAGTCCTAGACATGAAGGGAGCCAAGCTGATAACACGTTACAACCCACAGACATCAACAATAAAGCTGAAAGCAGGACAGAGGTAACTGTGGTAGTGGGAGATCGCGACCTCCAACTCAAATGGCCCCCCCGAAAGAGGGCAAAACCCCGCTTGGGGAGCATGCGTAGTTAATAGAGAGGCTTCATTAGTGCTTACTGAGAATGCGTACTAATTTACATTAGAAGCGAGAAACTTATAACCAATCTTAAGTGTGAATAACAATGAATATGTAGTGAACTATGAATATGTAAATGTTTCATGGTATATAATACGTATCTTTATTTTACTCGGTGTGCAAGTTTGGAGGAACGATCCCCCTTGCACCCGGCGCTGTAGTAAACATGCCTGCTTTATAACTCTTCGTGAGTTGTAGAGTTTGTTTCCGCACGTCATGCCTACAAGATGCTTTTTTTGGGCCTCATCCCCAAATACACCTGTTCTCATTGCTGGAAGTACTGAAGCCGGTGACATTTGGCAGTTCAGCAGAGCTGACACAGGCCTGGCAATGCAGCAGTCACCAACACAAGGAAGACGCTGCTAAAGCAGATGCCACTTTCAAAAGAGTCAGATTTTTGTTTCTGTGACTCAGTAAAACTGAAAGTAACAGCAGAGATGTGAATCCAGCCTCTCTCTCTACACAGCCATTGAAAGATTATTTTTTCTAATGCACATTCAAGAGAGAAGGGCTAGAGCAAGGACTAGAAAGAAACCACTATGTACAAGGGTACTTTTCACATCTTGCCTTTCTTCAGCGTATCATTCAGCACTTCTACTCTACTTTAGATTTCAAACCAACCTACTGTCATAGATTGTGCCCTGCATTGCCGTTAAGAAAAGTGAGGTTGTTTCTCCTCAGCTGAATTGCTCCCAGCAGTGTCTTTCAGCTTGCGAGTGTGTAAGTTCTTACTTGGTGTTCTGCTGTTCGTTTTTAAGCTAGGTCAAGCCATTCCCTAGACTAGATGGAGTCTTAGTTCTTCTGTTTCTGGTTGGGGTATTCTGTACGGTTTGAAGTACCTGATCCTTACAGCATACAGATTTGTACTGGTTTTATTGCATTGTTTACTTGTGTTAGTTTTTTTTTTAAAAAAATAAGTATTTGGAATCCAGAAGATATCTCCAGATACATGAAGAATTCTCTGGACCGTGACCCAAACAGAATTAGCTGTGAATCCTGACCCCTTCAGCCATTTCTAGCAAAAGTGCATTCTTTTTTTCACTAAGCCTAGATTTAAGTCGACCTTGAAAAATGAAAAACAAAGGAAGAAACAGGCAAACAAGGTTTTCTTTTTGCAAAGGACTTGGAAGTTGAGCTAACAAATCCCCCAATCACCGGTTGCTCATATATATTTTTTCTCTGGAGATTTGTCACATGGAGATGATGTGCTGTGGAAATTCTTTTGAAAGGATATCCATTTCCCTAAAGGATTTTTAATGAGAATTTATTGCTCATGAAAGATTCAGGATTGGCAGCACTTCAGTCTTCAGTTAACGATCTTTGTTTATTAACATAAAATGCATCACGCTTAACAGGAGTGTAACTTTCCCAGCCAATGCATCAAAGCACGAAAGAATTCTCACTCCTTCAGTCGTATCCCCTGAGGCTGTCTGACAGGGTGCTAGCTGAAATTTATACGGTTGTCCTCTACAAAAATGAAGTCAGAACCCTTGTTTCACATAAGGCTGAAAAGCATGGAAACATTTTTTCATAACAAAAATTACTCAGACCTAAACAGCAAGAAATGGCAGCAGACTGCTATTACTTCTCATAGCATCTATTCCTTCCATGCAAACCTTTTACCAGTATCGGAAAATCTTTGCATAATCCTAATCCTAATTGCTCTAAAATTCCATGGGTAACTTTCACACAAAGTACTGATTCCACACCCTGCTAGTAAATTATCAACTTTTGAAACTCAGTAAATTTGCAAAAGTGATGAAGGCTATAGGCAACTGGGTCTGTACACCAGAGATCCCAGAAACACACCACTAAGCCATCTCTTGTATTTCTATGGAAATAAAAAAGCCAGAAGTGCATTTCTTCACAAAAAAAGGACCAAATGCACAACTGAAGAAAAATGGGGCGTAAGGCACAAAACTCAAATACACTGCTTTGGACACTAAGCCCAACACAATTTGGATGCTCTTAGATCCCACTGCATTCTTCTTAACTAGCTTTCCTTCTGCTCTGCCCAAGTGATACCTTCAGCTCTCGTTTGTTTGTGAGAATGTTTAGCAAGATTCTTCTCCCTGTTCTCTACAAAGCTTTTCAGTTTTGCTCTTACAACTCAAAGAATAAATCTTTCTCCTGGAGAAACTGGCAGCTCATG
>NW_009614657.1:57495-61239 GCF_000690535.1 Cariama cristata | reverse complement strand
GGAAGGGAAATCCGTCGGGCTGGCGCTCCGGGCGGGGTGCTGCCAGTTCGCGGGAGTTAGCCGGCTTCCCCCGGGGATGAGCTAGCTGGAGCAAGGTGATGGCGAGGAGGCAGGAGGCCTGCCGTCTCCTCCCCAGCACTTCCTAACACCCTAATGCCAGACGGTTCCGTGCTTCCTACGGTATGTCATAGGGATGCCCAGCTTCCCCGGGCTCTGGGTATCCAGAAGCCGCTGGTAGCGTGGAGATGTTGGAGCAGGGCTCTGCCTCGTCCTCCTGCAAGAGCCCGGGCCGCAGGGTTAGCTGGAGACGTGCGTGTGGCCTTCTGCAGGTGCCAGGGTGGTGATGGGGTATCCCCTTCCCCACCGTCCTGCTGCCCCGTCTCCCTGTCGCAGCTTTGGTGGTCCCTGGGCGATGTATCTGCAGGAGGTACATGCCGTGATGCACAGGAGGAGGAATCCGGTTTGAGAGGCTCACATGGTCTGAATCCGATCGGTGCTACTGAGCACCGCCTTCACCTGAGACGTCTTTTCCCATCCTGGGGCTCCTGGGCAGGGCAAGGCTGTGCAGAGAAAGTGGGGTGCAGGGCAGGGAGCTCCACTGCTGCACCCCAGGTCACCTTGGCATGCTCCCAGGTGGTGACGTTCTTGGTGTTAGCCTGGTATCGTGGCAGTTGTTATCACGTTTCATGGCTGATTCAGCTGAAAGAACATAGATGAATGCACTTGGCGCCTGGCTTGCGGCTTGTTTGGGGTCTTTTCTTCATTTCCCAGTTCTAGAGCAATTTGGATGGGATGAGTTTTCCTCCTTGTCAGTAGCAGGACTGGTAGAGAGAGGTGGCTTGCTTTTGGGGAAGAGCGATTTGAAAACATTCACATCTCTCTCCTCTCTCATGACAACCAGTGAGCTGTGTGCTGCCTCCCCGTGCCTCAGTTTCCCCATGTCTACGAGGGAAGGGTGTAGGAGAGAAAAGCTGGTTTGCACCAGAGCGGGCTGGGATGTGTGTTCTCGTGCGTGAGAGCCTCGCCTGGCACGAGACGGGGTCGAGGGGAAGAGGGGTTCTGGGTCAGGCCCAAGGGAGGCTGAGCCTGTGGCCCATCTCTGGGTGGAGGCAGGTGCTAAGGGCAGAGGAGGGTTGGCACTGCCTCCGTTCTGGGCAGAGACCTGGGAAGGGTGCTGCCCTCTGTTTAGCAGCCCTCCATACTCATCCGTCTCCCCGTGTGAGCTGCTGGCATCCGCGTCGTCCTGCAGCGAGGAGTTCATGCTGCACCTGAGCAGCAAACAAAAATAATCTTTTTTTTTTCCTTTGTTTATATATTTATTTTTTTTTGGAGAAGGGATTGCTCCGACATCCCCTCTGGTCATAGCCTGCCCAGATAGTGCCCTCTCCCTGTGCCTTTGAGACCCGGCATGCAGCTCAGCCTGCAGCCTCCTGCTCTCTGGCTGCTCACTGAGGACCTGCTGCCATGCTCAACCCTCCGCCATGCTGAACTTTCCCTTGCATTTGCTGACACGCTGGCTGCCGCCTTCCAGCATGGCTGTCACCACGAAGCCACCGGAGCAGTGGGGACGAGCCCACGCTCAAGTCTGTAAACAGCTGCCAGCTGGAGCTGGTGTGCGATAGTGCAGGGCGGTGGGGTCAGGATCGGGCTCTGGGGTCTGCATGCCTGGTGCTTGGTGAGGGCAACAGCTGAGAGCAGCTGAGCTCGGGCTGTGCGATGCTGCTGCAGGAGCCCTCGGAGGAAAGCAGAAAAGACTGGACGTGGCACTTAGTGCCATGGTCTAGTTGACATGGTGGTGTTAGGGCAAAGGTTGGACTCGATGATCCCAGATGTCTCTTCCAACCAAATCGATTCTGTGATTCTGAAGCCCCCTGGGGCACCCCGGCATGGGTCCATCTCCAGTAGCGTGGCTGCTCTCCTGGTTTGGCAGTTCAATGGGCTGACTGCCTGCTTGATTGGCATGGCAACAGCCACCGTTGTGCTGCAGCACTGCATTGAAGTCCCAACTTCGGCATTGTGGCAGGCAATCGCTGCGGTACCCACCCGTGAAGGGGACATGGGATGTTGCCGGCTGGGTGCTCCAGTGTGGGTAGCACTGAGCCGCTGGTGCCCCATGGTCAGAGCGTGTCTGCCCCTTCCCAGGGCTTTGGCACCACTGGCACCAAGGGCTGTCCCTGCAGCAAACCCAGCTGTTGCAGCTTGTCCTGGTGTGAAGTCCCCGATCCCACCCCAAGGGCCAATGCCACTGGCTGCCAGCGGCTGACTCGACTTCCCAGAAAGCTTTCCCAGCTCAGGGGAATTGGGATCACTTGTTAAGGAAGGTCCTGCGGAGCAGATGCAAACCCACATCCTCTTTGTACAGTGGTGGGTGGGGGATGCAACTGCAATGGGCTCAGGCTTGGTCCCTCTCTCTGTAAGCCAAAGAGCAGGGTGCTGGAGATAAGGCCAGGGAAGGGAAGAGGTGCCACTGGACGAGTTAGGGTAGACAGGGACCAGTTGGCCTCAAGCTTCCTGAGGCAGGAGGACGGCCTGATGCTTGCAGTGAACAATGGTGTGCTTATAGTGAGTTCTGGAGCTCATTTCTGTCTCGAAGTAAGCTAGTTCGAGCTTTGAACTGAAGCCTAAAAGCATAAAGCCCAGTCTAGCACAGGAGAAGTCCTCGAGTGGGAAGCAGTCAGGAGATAAGGCGCTGTTTGCACCAGCCACCTTCATGTTTTGCTTCACAGCCTGAGCTCGTGGGAGCTGACCTGCATGCTGGGGGCGAGCGGGAAGCAGGGCTCTGGGACTTGCCTGCGGGTCTGCAGAGCTGGGATTTTGCCTCCAATTGCAGCCCCGTGATACCAGGAAGATGCTTTTATGGTTTGGTTGGTGGCTGCTCCCTGACACCAAAGGACAAAGCCTCAAGTCCTCAGGTCTGCCTTAGCACCAGTCCTTCCCCACTACCGCTGAAGTCAACAGCAAGCCTCTCTCCTGATTCCTACCCATGAGTTCAGTGTCATTTGCCAGGGCAGCTCCAGCCCACAGACACCACGTTTTTGTAGTGAAAAGAGTGTTTATATAATGATCAAGTTGGCTGCTGCCTGGAGGAGCCTCCAGCCTCGCGGGGACAAGGCTCAGATCATCTAGGGGTCTTCCACCAAATGAGCTCCCCACCATCGCTGGGCAGTAGGACTCCCATCTCTCCTGCTGTGGGGCAGAAAGCAGCCCCAGTCTCCCAAGGCTGAGATGTTTTTCGATGCCACCTTCCTCTCCCAGGGCTCAGCCATAGCATCGCTGGGTGATGTCTCAGAGCCTGTGATGGGAGGAGGGAGATGAGCTGATATAATGAGGCCTTTTGCTTCCTGGCAGAGCGGGGCTTGTTTGGACATGTTCCTTCCCATCCAGCACCCACCCACAGCACTGACGCTGTTGGGTTACTCTGGCTTTGAAATTAGGGGACAGAGACATGGATCCACATCAGCCAGGGAGAAATGCTGGGGAACGTGGAAGGAAATGTGGCACCATCCATCCTCAAGTCATGCAGCTTGGGGAAGTGATGGCCTTGGGCACTGAGGGATGGAAGATCCCCCTGGGTTATTGAAGGACACCTTTTTCCAGTTGATCCAGCCTACCTAAAACAGAGTCTTCCTTCTTCTGTGGCTCCTGCTAGGAATCTGTTCAGGTCCTTGCTGCTTGGAGGGCTGGAAATCTCTGATCTGGCTGAATATTGTCTCTGGGCAGTGCAGTGGCAGCCTGTTGGCATGG
>NW_009614657.1:50979-57464 GCF_000690535.1 Cariama cristata | reverse complement strand
GTTCAGCAGTGCTTTCCCTTCTGTTGTTCTCCCTCAAATGCTTGTAAGGGATGGCTCTTCTCCACAGAGGAGAGGGATGACTCCTTCACAGCCTTCCCCTGTGAGGCTGGGTGAGCTCTGCTTATTCCCTGCTTTGACTTGTTCTGGTGGGAGTTGTCCTTTCCTGAAAATGGAGGGTCAGAGGTGGGTTGGGGGAAGCCCTACATGCACCATAGCACTGCAGCAGAGACTTCTCCTGCAGCCAGGACAGAGAGATGGTGGCCAGGAGCCACCTTTGAGGGCTTGGACACCGACAAGTCCCACCAACACACTTGAAGTGATGATCAAAACACCAAGGCTGGGTGTGGGATGGTAGAGGAGCCTCAAATCCGGCACAGCCATGGCTGGACTCAGGGAACACAATGTTCAGTTTTAATTTGTATGTGGCACAGCGAGTGCTCACACGCGTTCAGACGGGCCTTTTCTTCCCCAAGGGTGCATGGATCCTCAGCTGTGTAAAAATCAGTGCCTCTGCCTAGCTGTACCTTGTGGTCTGTGCTGGGTTTAAAGAGATGCGAGGCTCTGGTCTCAGGTCACGGAGGTGTTTGGCAGTGGAGTTGCGTGCCCCTTAGAAGACTGGTCCCTGCACAGCCCTGTCCTGTTGTAACCCAGAGACAGATGGCCCAGTCCCTCCCCAGCCCAATCCATCCCCAACCCACCTGTACAGCCTGAGCACACAGGACTGATGCCCAATGACGCTGGAAATACTTCTGAGCTCCCTCGCCGTTCTCTCTCTCTCTCTCTCTCTTTTAAATTAATCAGGAGCTGGCCTCAGCAGCCAGTCAATAGTGAGATTTATCTCTTAAATAGCATTATTGATTGCCTAGGAAGCCTGGTTTTGTATTGATAGATATGTACACATGCAGACAAACCCCGTGCCAGGCCCCAGTGGTGAAAGGCACAGTGTAACGTGCAGAGATGGTTTGTCACAGGTGGGGACATGCATGTGTGTCCACGTGAGGGAGATGCCGATCCCCATTGGAGAGCAAGGTGAAGCACCCCAGGGTCTTTGAGCACAAACCCTGTCGTATCTCTCTCCAGCATTATCGTGCTGCCTTGGCCGCTCTTGAGCTTCTGCCCTTTTCTTCCTAATACATGACGTTGTGATGCAAACAACTCTGCCAGCTTGCATTGCCTCTTCATTTGCAGGTAGGGTGCTGTATCCTTCCTTAGGAGAAGGCATGCAGATGTCTGCCCACAAATTGCACTGTCTCCTCAAAGGTCACTGACCCTGCAGAGCTTCTTCATGTGGGAGACTTGGGATAGATGTGCAAAACAAAGTCTGCTGTAGCATTGCCCAGAGGGACTGGTTGGAGAGGAGGATGCATGAGATGGGCTGGACCCCTCCTGCCAGGGAGGGTTTTTCGTTGTGCCGCTCCCTGGGCTGGCGATGCGAGCTGTGAGCCGACGCATGCGGGAAACACGATGGGACCTGGCTTAGCTCCGAGCAGGTGGAGCCGTGGGAGTGTTACAGGGGAGACGGCTCGCTGCTGTGTCTGCTCGGGGAAAGGCAAAGTGTGCTGCCGCTCTCGAGCTGTCTCCCTCCAGGTAACGGGGAGTGGGTGGAGGAGGGCTCCCGTGGGCTGTGGGGGCTTCGCTGGCTTCGTCTCCTCGGGGCTTGAAGTGGCTCTTGTCCCTCGGAGGTGGCAGAGTGCTTGCAGCAGCTGGAGTTGTGGCACTCCGCTCAAGGTCCCTGTTGCCTAGCTGCCTGCACTGCGCTCGCCTTTGTAGCGCAGGCAGCACGATATGGAGGCAACCCCTGATGTGGGGGGGAGTGGGTGTTGGTAGCACTGTAGGAGAGGGGCTGGGAACTGGAGCTGAGTGTGAACGAAGCTGTTGTCCTTTTAGTTTTGGGCAGCACCTCTAGACTTTCCCTGAAGCAGCACTGTGTGCTGGAAGCCTGGTTGCTCTGTCCTCCAGGGTCGTGGAGCACAGCCAAGGTGCAGTGATGCTCGTGAGTGGAATTGCAAAACGTCTTGCCAGGTTTGCTGTAGCAAAGTTCAGGCTGTGGCCGTTTTGCATTGGTGCTGCAGAGCCCTGCTTCCCAGCCTCACTCGGGACTGGGAGCGCTGTGGCTGCCACAGCAGCAAGCCTTGCTCACCTTGCCACGTGTGCTAACTCACACTTACTCCGTGTGGCATCACAGAGCGTGGCCCCACGTTACATCCCATTGCAGCCTTGCTTCGGACCACACTGCTTGATGCTCTGCTCTCTCCTGGGATCAGCTAAGGCTGAGGAAATTGTCAGCTGAGTTGGCACAGGGAGCTGAAATGGCAGAGATAATCCATAGGGTCGGATCACCAAAGCCTGGCGGATGAGGGCTTGGAAGACCTGTGAGTGTCTGTCACTGTCTAGCTAATCAATGGGCATGGGAAGTTCTTGGGTGCTGTCATGCCTATGTGTATGTGCATATATACATGTCAGCGTGTATATATATAGATATGTAGCACTATAGCATCTTGCTACTATTTGGACTCTGTAAGTATGTTTCTAGACAATGCTTGCCCGCAGCAAGCGCCCAGTCGCCTGATCTTAGCAAGCCAATCTATGCAGGGATCTCGGGAAAGAACAGTTGCGGTTTTATGAAGCTGGCGTAATTTACAGCTAAAATAGCACGCCAGAAATATGTCCAATCCAATCTCCTTTGTAATCTTGTTTTCATTTAAGCCTCCAGGGTGGTGATGGGGGGAGTAAGGAAAGCAAACTGCGAAGAGAGTTTATTACCCATGCCAGGGAGATTTGTGTGATGCTCAGTACTGAATGACCTCAATTTGCAGAGGTTAAAGCTGGCTGTGGTTCTCCCCAGCTTGAAGGGGTGTCTGCTGCCTGTGCTGGGGGAATTGGCCGCAAATCCGTTTGCAGAAGGCTGCGTGGTGTGCTCAGGACCATCCACGCCATGTGAAGCCATCCCAATGCCTGCTCCTGCAAGCGGGCAGAAAGAGCGATGGTGATGCATCAGTGACCATTGTGTTTGTGTCAGCCTGGCCTGCTCACCGGGAAAAGGAATGAAATTATCTCACTGCCACTGCCTTTGCGGGTTGCATTTCTCTTCAGTTTTCAAACCACATATTGTCCCAGATCTCCTGCCAATAGCAGGGAGCGAACTGATAATGCAGCTGCTATTAATAAAGCAGCGTTGTTACATATTCATATCAATCAGACTTCTAATTCCACAATATCTGAAAAAAAAAAAAAAACCACCAGGCAGTGCTTCACCGGAGCGATAACGTGTCAGGTGGGATGGTGTTGGAGATACATTTCGCCAGCACTGGCAAAACCTGCTCCCCTCACGTTTCTTCTCTTGGGGATTCCCATGCTGAGCTGGCCCTGGGGTCCTTGCCCACCTCCCCCTTGGGCTTCCTTTTCCCTGGCAGTGCCGAGATAGAAGGTGGGATCCCAAAGGCAGTTGCAGGATCCCCGGAGCACTGTCATCGTGGGGAAATGGGAGCGGTGCGAGACAAGGAAGCGCTGAATTCAGGCGGGTGGGTTGGCATGAATGGCTCGGTGTTCTTCTCCATTTTATATAGAAATTTTCACATATTATGTAAATTAAAAAGCAAAGTATGGAAAATCTGGGTATAAATCTAGGATGTATATATGTTTGTACAGCCATTAGAGAGGAAAATATACCACAGGATCCTGGCCAATGGATAAATATACTTATGCTGCCATTTCTGCAAAAAAATATGGGTTTTGTCATTGCTATGGTATAAAAAAAAGTACTGTCTCCAAAACCATAGCAGCATTTTATGGTGAGCCATAAATTGGAAGAGATACCTAATTATTCATAGAGTATCACGGAGGTGTCGGTAAATGACTTCACTTAAGGCTGCACCAAGACTTGCCCATAAAGCAAAACGCTCGCTCTCACTTGTTAATGATTGAATTCGATGTCCAGATTTGGCCAAATAAATGTTGTGAGGCTGAGCACATTTTCTGTGAATGCTACTCTGGAAACACCCTTACCCTCTGGCTGGGAATGTTTTGAAATGCAGATGTGAGATCTCAGAGTCCTCTGACAAGCCCCATGGTCCCCGAGCCTTTCCTGGCTCTCTCGTCCTCGGTGTGTGTCGGAGCTGCTCCCATCTCATCTCTGCTTCCTCCGGCTCCCAGCCCATGCCAGGAAAGGGAGCGTGGTTGTTCCGCTGGGTTCCCAGCACTGGCAGCCCCAGGAAGCGGGCTGGCATCAAGCCCTCCCGACATCGGCTTTTGGTTGCTGCAGCAAACAGTTTCCAAGCAACTCGGAGGCTGCTGGTCTAAAAGGACTCTTGATAGAGGCATGTAATATTAACTGGAGTTATTAAGAGGAGCAACGCTGAAAAGGATGCAAGAAGGGCAGCTGATGTGGTGTAGCCAATATCCGTCTGCCATCACTCATATCATAAGTGCTTTAACAAAGCTGGAGGCATGTCTCAGCTGAAATGCCTGTAGAGGCTCGGCAAGACTGCAGGCAGCCCTGGTTCCCAGCCTGCTCGTACGGGTGCCACGGGTGGGCTGAGTACAGGGCACTGCTGTCCTGCCAGCTCTTCAGCTGGGTGCTGGGACAGATGCAGAGGATGCAAAAGATTTGGTCCCTGCCCTAAAGAACTTGTGTCTCAGGCCTCCAGCCCAAGTCCCAGCTTTGGGAGCTTTTTTGAATAGATCTGTTCCCCGGCGTTGCCTGGCTGTGGCATAGCCTGCAGCGAGTGCTCTGCTTATCTGGGAACAGGTGGGAGAAGGCCACTGGGTAGATCAGGTGGGCCCATCTCCCATGCGAATATCCAGCCTCAGCCCGTGCCCTGCCATGCGTCTCCTCTGTGGAGGCTTAACTGCTTCTTTCAAGTCATATTTCCTTGCTCTGCCTCTTTATTTCCACTGTTTAGATGCTCCCTTCCATCCTGCACCCACTTCCGTTGCTGTCTGCAGCCACCTTTGAGCATCCATCCCCTTCTCTTCATCTTTGTTGTCACTTGCTCCTGTTGACTTTGGGCTACAATGGGTAGGCTTGCCTGTCTGAAGACCGTGGACTGGTCAGTACTGAGAATTATCACTCAGCGCTGCATTTGGGTGGAGAGAGAAGTGGGAAGGCACTGTCCGCAGGCACTTGAAGCAATCTGTCCATCCATGGGCAGAGGTTTGGAGGTTGCTCCCTCCATTCCTTTACAAGCACGAGCTGGAAATGCTCCTCCTGCTGCTGCCCATGGTCCCAGGAGGCCAAAGCAGTGCTGGTGGGAGGTGGGCCAGGATGTCAGCAGGAGCATGCTACCATCAGCGTGTACAACCAGCCCACCTTGGCTGTCATATCCATCCTCCCAGCTGCTAGGGTTGGACCCAGGTCTCTCTGTGGAAGACTTGAGATGGTGTCTGGGTGGTATCTACCAGGGCTGGCTGCTCTCCAGCCGTGTGCAAGCCTCTCCCATCCAAGGGGCAAACATCCCAGCACTGCACTCTGGCCAGGGACCAGGAGTGATCTAGTGGCTCTTTGTCATATGAGTGATGGGTGTCTTTAAGTGGGCTGGCAGCAAAAATCCCCCAAACATCTTCAGAGAACCATGATGGTGTCTGGAAAAGTTCAGATACAACCCAAGGGGATCTTACTGCCTGGATGCCTGAGCTGTTTTTCCTGCGGACAGTGAAAATACAGGCCTGGGGAGATGGGTGGTGTGTGGGCAGCTGAGGAGTTTGGGTGTCTGCAGAAAGGCCCCTGTAGCATTGCTGTATGTTCATAGGAGGAGGCACAGCAGGATCTCTGCCTTCATCCTCATCAGCAAAAGCATGAGGAGGAGTGCCAGGACAATTCGCTGTGGCCAGCTGGCGTCAGTGGGAGAGGCCAGCAGCATCAGCAGGGCTCCTTCCAGGTCTTCTGAGATCCCAGGAGCCTGAGCCTGAGGGAGGAGAGACCCCATGGTGGCTCGCCAGAATGTGAGCTCTGATCCCCAAAGCTAAGCCCTTTCTTTGGCAGAGTGGGTGAGCGTGGCTGGGAGGTTACAGGCAGCCAGGAACAAATCCGCCTTGTCCGCACCAAAGGCTGGAGCTCCGATCCCACCAGACAGACCTGCACACTCCTTCATAAGCCATCTCTGGTGTGAAGCCATGCAGTACCAGCATGCCAAAGCAGTGTCCTGCTCTCACAGCACCATCAGTGCTGCGAGCGGATCTGCTACCCTGCCTGACTCTAGCTGCTCACAGTTGGTGTGTTAAGGCTCTGTGTTAAGACAACGGCTCAGCAACTCCTCAAATCCATCCCTTGGTTTGGATGCAGGGATGCAACAGCAGCAGGGCTGGGGTGCTGGGGGTGGCCTAGCAGGGTTGCTGAGGGGAAGGAAGGTGGTGGAGCAGCCTGTGGGATGCTGAAGTAGGCAGCAGTGGGGTGCTGGATGTGATGGAAGAGAGACCAGGTGCTGCCACCTGGTCACTTGGTCCCCAGTGTCATGTAGCAGTCGAGGCCAGGCTTGTTCCACCTGAAG
>NW_009614657.1:49750-50948 GCF_000690535.1 Cariama cristata | reverse complement strand
GATTTTACTCCTGCTGGGTGGACTGGCATCTCCAGCAAGCCCCTTGCTCCCCCAGCAGAGCACAGGATACTTGATTTTGGGACAGAGTAAGAGAGTCAGAGCTAATTGAGAGAAGTCAGGAGCTGTATCGGTAGCAGGTGGGAATACTGGTGTCACAGGGGATCTGCAAAGTGCCTGCACTGTTTGCTGTTGTTACACGTAGCAGGAGGCATTTGGCTTTTCTCATCTTATCCAGGAATTTAACTTTCTGTCTCTCCTGCGGTAGTGTGAGCTCAGGATGGGGTGGGGGGAGATAAGGAGGAGGTGTTTTTTTGCTGATCAAAAGCAAATCCAACACATATGTTGTTGTGAGCAAACATTGGCATTCCAGGAGTGCCAAGAGGCCAAACATGGCTTTCTGCAGTGGAGGAGACCTGCCTGAAGGCAAGGCAGGGTTGGGAAGGGGCTGGGCAGCCGGGCAGAGGCTTGCGGAGCAACTGGGGGTGAGATCCATTTCTCCCTGGGCATGGGAAGAAACTCCTGGATTCTGGAAATATCATTTGGGCATGCTAATCCACAGATGGATTTGAAGAGGCAGCTGCTGTCATAATCCAAGTGGGCAAAGTCCTGGTCCTTAGGCAGGCATTTCACCCTGGAAATGGGAAAGGCTCAGCTGACTTTGCAGCTCTTACCGATGCTGGTTTGGGTTGGGACCTGTCCTGTTGCCTGAGCCCCCGGGGCGGTCACCTGCACCAGGGCAGCAGCCAGCCGGAGGAGCCACGTACTTCCCGGGCAAATGATGCCACTGGTCTACATGTGGCACCACCTACGTGTGCGATAGCTGCATGAGGCTGTTTGCAAATAAGGCTGTGCTGGAAAGGTGCCCAAAGAGGGGCTGTGACAAGAGAAGTGAGGGCAGGGTTTTCCTGCAGGACCGGGAGCACAAAGGGCTGCCTTGCGGCATGGGGTCCCACATGCTGGATCAGCCGGGCCATCAGGAGTGGCCAAGCAGGGGGCTGGCCATCTGCTGTGGTCCAGCACCTCCTCCCGTGCTCCAGGGTGGGTGGGGACCCAGATTTTGCAAAGTCCACAAAGTGGACTCACCAGAAGAGATGCTTCGCTATCTCTGGCCGGACTGTGCTGGCAGTGGGAGGGGGTTACTGGTGCTGCCCACGGAGACACTCGCGCTGGGGACTTGCTTCTGCCACTGGCTGTGGGG
>NW_009614657.1:49038-49669 GCF_000690535.1 Cariama cristata | reverse complement strand
CATTGCTGCTGACTGATGGCTTCTCTGCTCCATGGGCATAGGAATAGCATCACGCGGCTGGCTCTGCTGGTATTTACTGCGTCATGAGTTGTCCTTCCTCCTCATGCAACGTCAGTGGGACTCAGCAAGTGACTACTGCCAGGCAGGCGAGCGTGTGCAGGGCAGGGACTGGTGTGCCAGGAGCTCAGACACGTGTGAGGGTCTGGTGGCTCCAGCAACGTTGTGAGAAGCGGTTGTTCCCGGTCAGGAACGCTGCGTGGTTATGGCACGGCAGTATCATATCAGGTGTCCCTGTTGTTAGACCCACCTTGCACCAGGGGATATGCAGTGGCCACCACTGCTGTGCTGCCTGATGGCCCTTGTCTCACATGGGTCATCCTCCATCCTTCCAAATCAGCACTTGATCCTTCCAAAGCTGCCTTGCTTGCAAGGCTGAGACAGTGCTCAGGGTCCTCCGCCACCACCAAGGATGGCACCATGCTTGTGGCCTGCTCTGCTCTCAGCAGTGGGGTAGTCATGCTCACCTTTGTGGTTCTGGCACCAGCTACTCAGCCCGCTTGAGGGCTTCAGGTTGCAAAGCTGACCCGTGGTGGTAGATGAGGCTGGAAGAAACCCAGAGCAGAGGAGCACG
>NW_009614657.1:42944-49007 GCF_000690535.1 Cariama cristata | reverse complement strand
GGTGGGTGGCACACCGAGCCCCACTCCTCTTCAGCCAGTAACGCCAGGCCTTGGGAACACCACTGCCTCCATGCCAGGGAGCGTGTGCCGAGGCAGGGCAGTCCCTGCCAGTTGAATCAAGACTCACAGGTCCCCCTTTAGCCCTCCCCTAACCAGCCTCCTGCCTGCCGTGGTGGCTACTGCCATCTCAGCCCATCCTGAGTAGGTTTTTTTCCCCAACCCTGTGCTCTTGTTGCTTCTCTCAACACTTCTGCTCCATACGAAGCCGACTCTGGCAAGTCTGCCCCGTCACGCCGTAGCAGCGAACACCGGCTGCCCGGGAGTGCTTGTGGGGCAATGGGAAGCAGTGGGGTGCTCCGCTCCGTGCCCAGCGTGGGGCATCCCAGCAGCAGCACCTTAACCTCTTCTCTGTCTCCGCATGCTGGGTCTCGGTAGCCAAATGCCTTTTCCTTCTGTGCCTCAGTTTCCTCATTCTTCCAAAGGAAGCGATAGTAACGGCTCTGAAATGCTTTGGGAGGAAGGGGAAACATTGAGTGCTGTTTCTGTCCCTGGTGTGATGGTCAGTGGGCCGTGGTGGTCTCCTCTGCCCCTCTGCCCAAGGAGGCCCCTCTCCACCTCTCAGCGCTTTGAAGAGATGTGATGCAGCTCTTGGCTAAACGAATTTTCATTCTCCGCGGCTCTTTTCTTTCCTACTCATCATTCGGGGAGCATCATTTTGGTAACCAAGGTATTTGCATAATCTGTATTTTGTTGTAATTGCTCCCTTTCAGAAGAGGTGCTTATTATCCCATCATTTTTTGTGGAGCTTGTGCTCTCTTTGAGGCCAGGTGAGGAGGTGGTCCCCAAAGAGGGAGGGGCTAGGCTGCACCCCTGTGGCTCAGGGGATGCCTCCCCTTAGGCGAGGAAGCTCAGGGGAGCCTTTTGCCCACAGGCTTCTGCACCATCGATGATCTCCTGGTGCAAGTCCCTTCCTCATCCCGTGTCTCAGTTTCCCCTTAGCCCCAGAGGCTCCGAGCTGGGGGTTAGGATTTTCTCACATCACATACCTCCGTGCAGCGGAACACCGAGTCTCTGTCTCTGCAGAAGCTGCCTTCCCAGGGCTGCTCCCTCTCTCCCTGATGCTGTGGCATGGAAAAGCAGCTGCTGAGAAATGTTTCATGATGGTTTAGCAGCTACTGGAGCAGCACAGCACGGCAGGAGGCATGGGACTCTCACCCAGCCGTGGGAATTGCCACTCCATGGGGACACCCTGGCTTTCTGCCCTGTGCCCCAGGGGAGTAGGGGGTCTCAGGTGGCAAGCGGTGGCCAGTGCCTAGCATGCCCACATGCCACCCTCGCCCGCCAGGCAGTGTGACTCACTCCCCGAGTGGCAGCTCCCCCGCAGCAGCGTTTCCAAGAGACCGAGGAGATGTCTCCAAAAGGCAACGGCTGAACAGGGAGCCCAGGTCCTTGTCCCTGGTGCCTGGGTAGGGTGTGAGCACTCCCCCCAACCCCCAAGGAGAGCTGGGAAGCATCTGGCTGAGGGCAGGACCCCCACGCCTGGAGTGGCAAACCAGGCAGCCTGTGTTGGAGTGGAAAGCAGCAAAGCCTGGTCTTGCCCAGCATTGGCAAAGGTTGGAAAGACCATGAGGAGGCAGCTGCTTGCCTGTTGGGATGTGGCAGTGAGCAAGAGAAATGCCCAGCTCTGAGGGCTCAGCCATCCACAGCCCCGGAGAAGGAGAGGCAAGCAGCCAGCTCTCCACGGGCTTGCAAGCTGGCTCTCGGGTTTGCTGCCCATTAAGCATGGGGAAGCACAGCCTGTTCTGATCTTGAATTATTTCTGTGTCTTGCTCTCGTGAAGCCCACGTGTGCTGTCCGCAGATCCTGGGATGCCTGTGGGTCTGGGACAGGCGGCAATGCAGAAACCAGCCTGCCCTGCGGTGCAGAGGTTAAACCATCCCCGTGCTCTCTGACTGCAAGAGGAAAAACAGCGCGTCCTCTTCCAGGCGCCCAGGCAGTGTTGGTGCTGCCTGACCTGACTGCTAAGCAGGGGCTGAGGTTTCTTGCAGCACCAATCTCAGTGCATGCTGAGCCGTGCCGTCCCCCCGGCATCCTTCTCTGGGTGGGAGCAGGGTGCTGTGTCTGTCCCTGCTCCCCTGCCCCAGCATCACTGCCAGCGTGGCTCTGCTGTGCAAACTCAGCTCCTCTTTATTGCCTGTTCTACCCTCCAGGCCTTGCTTCTGTGCTGCCATCAGCCAGATAGCAGAGGCTGCTCCTGCCTCAGCACCAATTGTCTCCCCAGCTGTATTAAATCTCGGTTTATCTGTATAAAATCTCATGTCATTTATCTTCGTAAAGGCTGGCAGGTAATTCTGTAATTGCTGTCCCTCCTACAGAGCTGGCCTCTCCTCTCTCCCTGCTAGTTTGATATCCTCTTCAGGTTTAATCCCCTGGGAGTTTACATTGTCTTTGCAATCCCCAAGGAATGATGCTGCTAAATCCGGATCTCAGTGCCAGTCTCTCTGGGAAGCCCTTAATTCTCTTTCCCATTAGCGAGATGCCCAGTTAACAACCTTTTGTGGCTCCTCTCCTGGTCCTTCTACCTGCCAAAGTGCTCGGGCCATAAGAGCTGGCTGTATGGGGTGGGGGGGCTTGGCTCTGGTGGGGTCCATGCCCTCTCCTCCTGGCAGCTCTCACCTGGCCTCAGCACCCAGCTCTGGCAGAGGGTCTGCCCCCCATCCCCAGGTAGCCAAACCTGGGGCTGGGTGAGCCTGGGGACTTCTAGGACACTGGGGACACTGGGATGCTGCGGCAGTGTTTGCCCCGCACCCTGCAGACCTGCCGCTTTGATTCCTTCCAGGGGGAGGGAGGTGATACCTCCCGCATGAGGTAGGGCTTCAAAGCACTTTGCACCCAACGCCTTGCCTCAGAGACCCTGTGGAGCCCACGGACCTCATGGAGGTTTCTCTCCGCAGCCCCCCTGTGAGGCAGCTCATTACCGTCTCACAAGCAGGGTAGGTGGTGGGACGTGGGGCCGGGGGGGGAGGCTGTGCTAGGAACATCTCCCAGGCTGTGGGCTCTCGCTGGCTGAAGATCCTTTCTTCAGGTTAGACACAGGGATGCTTTGAAGTGGTTCTGTGCTCTGCTGGTTTTTATGCTTTGCTTTTTTTTTTTGTCCCTTTAATGGGAATTGTATTCCGTGTGTGGAGCAGCTGGTAATTCTCCTCCTGGCTGCTGTCGCGTCACCTCCAAGCAGCTCTCGTGAGGCTCCTGTTTTCACAGGTTGTACAGAGAACTTGAGCAGAAGAGCCTTAGGTCTGCTCCTGCAGTAACCCTACCGATTAGAGAGATGTTTCTGAGAAGGCATTAGATACCTAGTCCTGCCTGGGGTGCAGACACAGAGAAGAGACCTTGCAAACAGCATCCCTACCCCGTTAGCTGTGGTTGTCAACCTGAGAGTCTGTACAATCGCAGCCAACACAGCACAGCGTGTGCCTCACTGATGCTTACAGCCATAAAAAGCTGATTATTTTTTTTTAAATTGCTTTCCTCAGTCATAATCCTCTAGTCCCAGAGGGGACCCTGGCCTGAGCTGGAGGGAAGGGAGTGTTTCCTGGAGAGTTGGGGCCATCTCAGAGCTGAGGCTTCCTCCGGGGAGGGAGAAGGACCTCGTGGCTGTGGGAGAAAAGCTGGATGCTCCCGTCTCAGCTCCCATCCCTTGGCTCTGTAAGAGGATGCTGCTGGGGTTTGCTTTGTCTCAGCTCTTCAGAGAACATCTCTTTATGGCAATGCCTTCCCTTGCTACCTGTTCATGCAGGATGAGATCCAAGTTAGACAGTCTCCGCTAACATTGATACTAATAACTGGCCTGTGTTTACCTGCCCCTGGCAATATTCTTGCAAATGAGGTGTCAGCAGGGATGCTGGTGTGTGCGAGCCGCTGTGTGTGGGTTTTACAGGACCAATAAAGCAAGGCTGGGATGTGTGGTCAGGAGGAATCATGCTGGCTTCCAGCCGGACGGCCAGTGGCATGTGGGGAAGTTTCGTCTCCCAGGCCAGTTTGAGATGGCAGGATCTCATCACTTGGCCCTTCACCTGGCGCTTGTTCAACAGAGAGTCCTTGTGGAAATGGCTTGAACTTCATGTGTGCTAACCACAGCTCCCGCGGGCTCCTCTGCTGAGAAGGTGGCGATTTGTTACCCGAGCTTCAGCACAGGCTGCTTCCCCAGGAATCGCCTTGCTTGGCATGAAGAGCAAAGTCCAGGTATAACACCTGTGGGTCTCCCAATCCCTGTGTGATTTGGCTGCAGAGCTCTGCTCCCACCTATCCATGAAGGAGCTGGGCCAGAGAAGTCTCCAGTCTCCCAGTCCCGTACAGGGTGTAAGCAATGCCCCCAGCCACAGCTGTGAGGAGACTGGGAAGCATCTGTCGGTCAATAACGCTGCATCTCTGCCTCAGTGGCCCTAGGCATTATTTGGAAACTGCCCCTAGACCCTGAGCCTCTTATTGCCTGTAGCCTCTGATATAGTTTGACCACTGCGTCTACAGCAGCAGGACTGGCAGGGCTGTAAGAAGGTGACCAAGGACTTGGGAGCATCTCATCTCTGTCTTGCAAATTTGTGGTACCACCTGTCATTACCGAAAGCGCTGCTATGTAATCCATCCCCAGTGTGCAAATGGGCTGGCAGGGAGCCATGCCTCCGGGGGGTCTGCTGCTCCTTTGCCTGCAATGGGTGCTGGCTCCAGGTTTTGCAGATGCTCTGGGTCTCTCCTCCTTTTTAATCGCAACGAGGATAATTGGTTTTGTGATTGAGCAGAAGCGCGGGAAGCCCATGAACTCTCCTTCCTCCCCAGTACCCACGCAGCTCCCTGCCAGCAGTCAGGCATGACCAGAGGCTCTTTCCACTGTGGCTCAGAGGAGCTGGCTAGCTGAGTGCCGAGAGGATGCCAGAGCATCCCAACATGTTCAGCAAGGACAGCAGCCTGTGCTAGCCACCTTCCCCTGGAGCCAGGCAGGCTGCCTGCTCCCCTCCAACCTTATTGCAACCCCTTCCCATGCTTGCAGAGAGCCCATTATCATGCCTAGCTAACAGGCAGAGAGAGAAACTGGTTTGTATGGATTTAGCACCAAGAGAGTGGGCCTGGAGCCCAGCTCCTCTTTCCTGAGGTCTTGCACGCACCTCCCTCCCAGGGCACCTCTGCCCAGTGGGTGGCTTTCTGAGTCAGAAGAGTTTCAGCGGCTGTGACTGACCTTCTCCCAGGGCACCCTTTGGGTTGGTGGCCTTCCTTCCACCCATCCTGGTGGCCTTCCATCCTTCGTGCTTCACTGCGTAGGGCTATTATGAAAAACATTCTCCTCCTGTGAGGGCTTGGCCACTGCTGCGGTCATCACTGAACCCTGGGGCTGCAGCTGAACCCCCAACCTGTCTCTTCCCACTCCTTGTGCCGGGAGCCCCCCAGCTCTCCCAGATGGATGTCTATCCTAGCCCCAGGACAGAGCTTGTAGCTCCCATCTCCCTGTGACAATGAGCTGCTGGCAGCCAGGATGTATTAAGGACCAACTGGCTCATCTGCTGAGAGCATTTGATTGTTGTTGTTATCGTTTTGATTACCTTCTTTATAGGCTAGCAGAAGGATTTTAGTCTGGACAGTGAAGTAGGAAATGGGAGAAGCTGTGCCCAGGGCTCACCGAGGAGGCAGCAGGGGCTGGTGGCTCTTTGTCCACGTCTCTGGGAGGTGATTTTGATGTTCTTGGCCAAACTAGGAGTGTCAGGGAAGGGTGCTCCTGGCCTGGCCTCATGGGACTGCAGCTGCCCCTTCTGTTATCCACGGCCCAGCTGGTGACAGAACAGCCAGGGATGCTTAACCCCAGCCTCATAGCTGCCCAGAGCCCATCGCTGCCTGCAAGCATCAATCTGAGAAGGCAGAGGAAGGGGTGGCAAGCTCCCAAGGCCAAGCTTCAGTTCTCCCTCCCACTTCTTGTGACTCAGGACAGACAAAGTCATCAGATGTGTTCCCGCCAGTGGCTACGAATTGTCCTTCACCAAAAGTGCCCAGGTGAAAGCTGCGGAGACACCAAGCAGG
>NW_009614657.1:42204-42850 GCF_000690535.1 Cariama cristata | reverse complement strand
CTGCCGCTGCCATGCTGCCCCTCCTCTGAGGCTTGGCCACTGCCCAGCAGCAGGTTCAACCTGCTGCAAAGTGGGTTTGTTTCAATCCCCCTTGGTGAAAACGAAGTTGCGGTCCTGTAGGCAGATCTGTTTCCTTCGTACATCAGTGGCTCAGGCACACAGACAGGGGCAGACAGTGTGGAGGGGATGGGGATGGGGAGCAGGGCTGCGTCCCAGGGGACACAGCCAGCCCCACCGAGGCTGGCGTGGGGAGGTGTCTTGCCCCATCCCAAGCAATCTGTGCCAGTGGCAGCTTCCTCACTGGGGATGTGTTCCTGGAGGGCTGTGGCAGTGTGGGTGTGAGGTGGCCTGGGGCTGTCACACAGGACCTCCATCATTCCCCCTGCCGTACCCACAAACCCAGCCCCCTGCCCCCGTGCCAGCCTCAGCTCCAGGTGCTCGAGTGGCAGCCAGCTGGTTGTTTCAGCCTGATCCCATCAGTCCATCATGGTCTGCAAAGCCCACGGGCAGCAGACTGTGGGCGTCCTGCTGCAGGAGAAGAGATGCAAAGGGCCAGGTGACAAAAGCGGTGGCCAGCACCCCTTGGCTAGGGGACTGCCCACAAAGCTGAAGGAGCTACCACACTCTGGGGGCTCTGGGTGGTATG
>NW_009614657.1:41705-42163 GCF_000690535.1 Cariama cristata | reverse complement strand
GCAGTAAGTTTTGGCAGCTAATGCTGTGTGACAGTTTGACAGGTCCTCTCGGGACAGCCGGAGCTGACATGCCATCTACAGAGCTGTCACTCTTTGGCTTCCGCACTACGGCATTTATCGTAAACAGGCAGCATGGGTAACTGTTTCCTCCAGTGTTTAAGGAGTGAGAAGGGCTGTGGGTTTATTTGCATGTCCTCAGTGAGATGCTCGGCCCCACATTAATCAGCACTGGGCTGTATCTGCCAGAGAGATGGAGCCAGCTGCAGGGAGGGCAAAGAGGAGGGGGTCTGAGGAGGTGATGCTGAGCACCTCCCTTAGAAAGTTCAGGGCTCTGGCAGGAGCTGAGCATTGCTGTGCCTTGCTCCAGGGCTCACCCCCAGCCAGCTCCAGCGAGGGGTTTTGCACCCACTTGGGTGAGCCGCGGCTGCCGCAGCCTAAGGGACTCCTGGGGCCCCGGC
>NW_009614657.1:40779-41687 GCF_000690535.1 Cariama cristata | reverse complement strand
TTTTGGGGTTGGGGTTAGCCACTGACCCCTGCCAGGCTCAGGGAACCACTTTAGGAAGGAAGGGGCTAGAGATGCTCATGTGGGGTTCATCCAGAGAAGGAGCTTGAGGCAGCTCCTGCCCAGCCCCACAGTTAACCCTGGAGCTGGATGTGGAGTTTCACACATAAAACGCAGGAGCAGAATGACATATTGCTGCCTTCACCAGCCCCCTGAACTTGACCCAGGATGTGTCCAGCGTCCTGTACGGACCACTGTTCCCCTGGCAGGAGCTCTGGGGCAGGAGGTACCATCACAGACCAGCCCTGGGGCGGGGGGAATGCTTGCGGTCCCATGCCTTCCACTTCTCTGCTCCGCTGGGTGCTCTTAATGCTCTCCAAGAGCAGTGAGACTCCCAGTGCTCAAACCCTTTCACTCTTAGAGAGAAACAAACTGGGAATGCACACAGCAAAGCAGAATTACCGGCGTGTCTGAAGAGGCAGGGAGCTGGAACAAGACAGGCTCTGACAGCTGCTTTCAGGAGGTCTGCAAGAGACCGAGCAACGTGTCAGCCACGCACAGCTCATCCTGCAGAGCATCAACCCCCGTTTTGCCCAGCTGCCTTTTGGCACGCATAGCCTGTCCACGTCTCAGGAGCTGCCTGGCTCTACCTGTCCTGGCCGTGAAATGCATTTGGGGTGGGTGCTGGGGTGGCAGCTGTGCACTGCTCCCTCGTGGGATGGTGGCTGAGCGATGGGGACACGCCAGTCCCGACAGTGGGGCTGGGAAGCAGCATGTGTTTCCAGGCTGAGTCATGCTGAGGATTGTGTCTTGTTAAGAGTCCAGATACGATATTTGCTCAGCAGAAATCAGCTTTTCATCCACCTCTCCCCACCTATCTGTCTGTCTGTCCATCTATCCCTCCCAGCAGC
>NW_009614657.1:39309-40748 GCF_000690535.1 Cariama cristata | reverse complement strand
GTAGGGAAAAAAAAAATCTCTGCCTGGAAGATTTGGGTTGCTCTGCAGGGCTGTAAGGTCAGGAAAGCAAAAGCTGGTGCTTGCTATGCAGAGCACGGAGCTGGTGTGCCAGGCAAGCAGGTACTTACTCAGCTGTAGATGTGAGGGCCAGCTTTGCACTGGGACGGGGGCTTGTATCCATGGGAGGGGGGAAATGATGCTACCAGAGCCAGAAGGGGATGGTAGGTGAGCAGGGGAGATTGAGACACACTGAGCTCCTGGGTGGGACTTGCTGTCCCCGATGGTGGCCAGCCAGGCAGTCAGAGCTGCTCTATCCCCCCTTGCCAAGTTGTCTTTGATCAGCTGCTCTGTGCCTAGGTTATTTTAGCTTTGATTCAGCTCCCAAATTGCCTTGGCTGAAACCCTGTCTCTATTGTTTTCAGTCTGCAGGAGCATCATTGAACGTGTCAAAAAGATAAATTGGAGAAAAGGAGGGGGGGAAAAAAAAAAAAAAGAGGAGAGCAGTGCGGTTGGTGGAGAGCCGTGCTGGTTGTGGTCTCCCAGGGCAGCTGGCTGCTTCAAGCACACGCTCCCTTCCCAGAGGCAGCTCCTTGCTCTGCTGCCCAGCTCCCTCCCCACAGCCCTGTCCCCTTCTCTGCAGGGCTGAGACACCCTTCCAGCCATCCCCCTGCCCTTCTGCCGGAGAGGTTTTTTCCCTCAGCGAAGCTCATTTAGGCTTAGCATCTGCCCTGTGCGAGCCTGGGCTGGGAGCACCTGGAGCACCAGAACACAGCCTCAGATCTGCCCTCTGTGTCTGCCCTGGCTGAGGATGAGATGCTGAGTCCAGCCCAGTGGACGGTGAGCTAAAGCCCCTGCAGATCAGCCAGAAGCACTGTAGCAGGACTCTGGAGCTGAACAGAAAAGAGGTAGGAGGGAGCAAGACAAACCCAAGCAGGCAAAACAGTAAGAGGGGTCCTGGGCCCTGGGCCGGGGCTCAGAGCACACCTGTGTATGTCCCCAGGGAGGTTTCACTCGCTGGTGGGCTTGTGCACATCTTGGGGTACAGCACGCCAAAATGCCTGGTCCAGAGTCCATCGAGCTGGGGGAGGTTTGTGCAGCGCAGACTCAGTCTGCACGGGTTGGCTTGTGCTCCAGGCCAGGCTCTCTAAGGAATTCAGGGGGCCCCTGTCCCAATGGTTCAAAGAGGGTTTAGGCTTCTGCATCCCTCGAAAGATCAAGCCTGAGGATTAAGGTTTGGGGGTTATCAGTTGGTGCTGGAAGACATGGTGCCATCCAAGGGCTCCTGGAGCCAGTGCTGGGGATGTGGCATTGAACAGCTCGGGGCAGATTGCTCTTGTAACACCTTCACCCCTGCTAATGCAATCAGCCTCCTCCAGGACACAGCTATCAGAGAAACCCCTGCCCTGAGGGCTCATTAACTGCCAGGCAGAGAACAAGCG
>NW_009614657.1:29024-39222 GCF_000690535.1 Cariama cristata | reverse complement strand
GCTCCCAGGAAAGGTGCTCGCAGTGAGTTATGGGAGGTTGAAGAGGCAGTTGTTACTGCTGCTGGGGATGCCAGGGCAAATGAATAGCCTATTAAATAAAATGTCAGCCAGAAACAGATGAGAACTGGCATTGCTTTTGCAGCTTGCACTTTACAAAATGAATCTCCTTGTGCGCGACTGATTTGCATATTCAAAATCGGCCATGGCAGAGGGGCTCTCCTTCTGAAGCCACTGACAGCAAGGGCTAAATTGTGTAAATTTGGTTATCCAAACGCTTCTCTAAATTACTGGAATGATCTAACAACATAATCCATTGCCCGAGGAGATGGATTTTCAGAGCCTAAGCCCCTTTGTTTCTGGAAACAACATCAACTTCCGCGTGAGAAACGAAGCCAAGAAATTGCCAGCAAGCACCAAGCTGGGTCCTGTGCTGGGGCAGGTGAAACCACTCCCTGTCCCAGTTGCCTTTCACACCTGAAATGGGGAAGATTGATCTGTGTGAAAACTTCAGGAGGCAAATACTGAGCAGATCCCATTAAATAAGGCTAGTTTCAAGTAGAAACTCATTTGCATGGGCTGATCAAGCTAATTACTACAGCAGAAACTTGGAAAATCATCAGATTCTTATGCAGCAGGAGTGCTGAGGTCTGCTGCTATGAAGCTGGTTGCGTAGATGCCTGCCAGCATTACCGTACCTTCAGCAGCAGCCGCACCGGCACCTCCATCGGGAGCTGTGCGCAGGACGTGGCCAGCATGCCGGCTCCCTTTGAGGAGGTCGCTGCTTGCCTGCCAGCAGCAGCCTGAGCTGTCGCTCTGCCTCATCTGATAGGGGAGGCAAACTCGTGACATTGATAATTTATGAATCATTTAGTCTGGTTTAGAAACCTGTTGGGGTGTTTTTCTGCATTACCGATGCTTTCCAAATGCTGTGGTGCGTGCGGAGCGCTATGGCCCCGCTGCGGAGCAGCGCCTGCCCGCATGGGCAAAACCAAACCACCAGCAGCAAGGGGCACCCACACAGCACATGGGTAATGAGCATCTCGCTCTTGCTCGTAATTTGGACCCATCTGGTATGCTGGGGACCAAAAGGCTGTGCTGGCATCTGCGCTCCTTCTTCTGCCACAGCCGGATGAGTGCGACCTTGAGTGCTGCCTGGGAGCCCTGGCAGAGCACAAGGGCTGTGTGTCGGTGGGCAGGCAGCCTGGTGGGGGACTGGCAGGGATTTGTGCCGTGGACAGGTGGTAGCTCTTGGGTGGCATTTGGCCTGGTGGAAGGGAGGTCCCTTGGGCATTCGCAGCACCCCAGCTGTGTCCCACAGGGGACCATGTGTGTATGCATCCCCCAGAGACCCTAGGTGCCATATGTGTGTGCATCCATGGGAGACCCATCCAACAGGGACCCACGTGCCAGCATCCCCCTGGGGATCACGCATGCATGCATCCCCTGAGGACCCCAGCTGCCTTCATCCCATGGAGGGGCCCTGTGTGCCTGCACCCCATGAGGAAGCATGCTTGCATGCATCCCACGGGGACCCTGGGGCACATGTGTCAGGTCGTGCCACCACAGGAGCAGCTCCACATCCCCACGCCCGTACCGTTTCCCCAGGCGAGCGCCTTCAGGTGACTTGTCAGGGAGGAGGCATGCAGCTGGTGAGAGACAAACAGAGACACCGTCTCCTGAGGCTGCTGGTTCGGTGCAACGTTTGTACACACATGTGTAGAAAACAGAGTAAGCGCGGGTGGGTATGCCTCTAAATATAGGCCTGGCTACCTGGGAAGCGTGCTGCACTTACAAGCCCGCTTACTGCAGCTTGCAGAGTCCCCTCCTTGCCCTGCGCCCCTGGGAGCATGCTGGCACAGGCAGCAGAGCTCAGAGCAGGTTGTAAAGAGATGATAAAGAAGTATAAATTAAGCATCCCTGCTAGAAATGCCGGCAGCCGCAGGCTGAAAGCATTGCACTCAAAGGCTCCTTCTGCTCCTTTGCTTTTTGTTTTTTTTTTAATGGTTTTGCCTTTATCTGGTGTCAGCTCAAGAGCTTTACTGAGCCTCGGAGCATGGAAAGGGGTCTCAGAAAAGGCAGGGGTGGAGGGGGACCCGGTGATGCTGTGTTTCTCACCTCCCGCAAGCACGTTCCTGTGTATCTGTGGTCAACGCTGGTGATAGTATTGGGGGCTTGGTGGGACAGTTCCCACTGTCACACAGGCAAGCTCGTAGGCCAGTTCTGTCGTGGCTTGGGGTACCTGCTCACCGACATTGTGCTGCCAGAAATGCTCCAGGGTTTGCCACCTCTATGTCAAGGTGAGGTCTCGCCCTGGACAGGCTGGCAGGGCTGGCAGGGCTGAGGTGTGCGTCACTGGCCCACACTGGGAGGTGCTGGGTGAGTTCGCTGGGTCCGACTCATGCTCCTTCTGCACCCAGGGGCTGTCATGCAGCCACCTGGGCTGGTGATGTTGCTGTTGCTTCTGCAGTCCTGCCTCCTCCATTGGCATCCCTTCCCTTAGGCCCCTTCCCTGCTCTGCTCTGCACTGTGCTGGATGGAGATAGCAGTCCTGAAAACCTCCAGCAAGTCATCAGCTGAGCAAATTGCTCTCTGTAAATCCAGACCGAAAGTCCTGGAATTCATAAGGGCCCAAAGGAAAGTGCTTGATTGGATTTTCAAGCCTCTTTCTGCAGTGCTGGCAGAGAGGGGCTAACAGCCTCCCTAAATCTTCCTCACTGCCACTTGGGAGGGGATGCAGACCGTGCCCTCTCGTGAATGGGATGTAAAGGATCTGTAACTATCCCGCATTTATTTAACTCCCCTCTGGACTTTGTGTGCAGAAATAAATTTCTTCTCCGACAAATCCTTTGGAGCAAGGTGGGCAGCTGTCGGTTCCCTCGCCTGGTGCCCGGGCAGGTGTGGAGGGAGCCATGCTCTGCTGCCTTGCCACCGGAGAGGAGCCACGGCACCGTGCAGCAGCCAGAGCCTGTCCCCAAGGAGCACGAGGCTTTGGGGACACGTGGTGTGCATTTGGGGTCTCTTGCAGGAAAGGCTCAGTCTGGGTTCAAGCTGCCCGTGCCAGCATGAGAGGGGCAGGAGCGCCTGGGGCTGGCACCCATCACCCTCTCTTCCCCACATGGCTGGGAGTATTTGTCTCCAGTACAGCCAGAAAGCAAAGTTAATACAACATGAAGGTCTCCATGGTTAAAATCAGGGAACACAGGAGCTGAGTAGTTCAATCAGCAGCAGTAACTGAGCAGCAGAGAGTGGCCAGACTGCGGTGGGGAATTGGTGTCACTCCAAGCCCCTATCACGCAGCTGAAGTGTCACGCAAATAAGGGAGAAAAGTGCTGCGAATTTTATTCCATCACTCCTTATCTCTGATTAATCCTCTTATGTGTTCACCTCATTTTAGCCCAGTGTTGACTGTCGGTTTACTGTATTCCTATAGTCCTCACAGAGACAAAAATCCCTCCGAGTCTGTAACGTCTTCCCCAGCCCTGCCCTGGCTGGGCAAGGGGGGCTCCTGCCCGCTGACACCGGTGGAGCATCGCGGAGGAGAGGACCAAGGTAATGTGCCCGTGGTCACCACAGAGGATAGTAGCAGAGGAGGGGCTGGAAACCAGTTTTCCCCAGGCCCTAGATTAGTGCCCAGTCATTTAGGCATCCCCAAAGGGAAAGAAAAATACCCTAAAAAAACTGTCCCATGGTGTGGCTTTGCAGCCCATGCTTAGGGCACATGCTCAACACACTAGAGGGGAGACGGGCTTTCCTCTCACCATCCCTCTCTCATTGCAGACAGATTTGTTAGATCCCTATGAGGGAAGCCCTGCCTGTCCCAAATCCCTCTTCACCAGCCCAGGCTCTCCAGCTCAGCTCGGTGTTTCCAGCAGCCCCTGCATAGCAGCTCCCCTGCCTGCTGCTGGGTGAGACGGGAGCACAAGCCTTCTGGGCTTGACCGTGTTGCTAAAGGATTTTGCTTTGATCCTCTTCTGGCAAGGTGCTTCTCCAGCTGGGGAGAACAAAAATCCCTTAAACAGCCAAAAATCATAGGGAAAATCAGAGGAGCAAATGGTGGGAGCCCCTAGGTAAAAACAATTCACATTTATAGGAGAACGGTGTCTGGGAACCCGCACAGATGAGGTAATGTTCTGTCTTTGAGGGGCATTCAGACAGGTTGCACAGCACCCCAGCCTGTCCCCAATTTGTGCAGGCATGGCCAGGCTGTGTGTGCAGACACCGTGGAGGTCTTCATTATCTCATGCTCAGCATTCTTCGCTCCCGCAGGTACTGATGCCCCGTGGTGCCACTGCCAAGCGCCTGCCCTGGAGCCCTTCTCCCTCCTGAAGGCACCCGGCGGCACGGTCGGGCACGTGCAAGCAGGGTCCCATCTCTGCCACGCTCACGCACACCTTGGGCAGCCCATGCTAGTGGCCTGACACGCACAGGTGGGTATGCGCCCCATCGCTGTGCCAGAGAGGTGGGCTCAGGTCCTCTCTCCTGCTCCTTATTGAGGGAGAGGGCTCATCCCAATCAGACTCTTCTTGGTGTAAATCCTCCCAAGATTTGGCAAGCTATAGCATGGGAATTTTGGAGGCCTTTGGCTTTAGTAGCTGGAAATTGCTTTTCAAACTCAGTTGAATTTATAGCCTCCCCAGCGTCCTGTAGCAGGGAGCTCCAGGGATTAATTGGCTCTTGGGTGGCAAAGTCCTGCCTTTTCCATGTGTTAAACCTCCTTCCACAGGTGCCCTCCAGTTCTCATGCCATGATGGCTCCCTGCCCTGTGTCAGGTTAGGTTTAGGGGCCCCATCACAGTCCCACTTCCTCTTCTGCTTTCCAGGCTGGAGAGCCCAAGTCTTAGATGGGGAAGACAATGTTTGTGAGTGTTTGGCTGTGGAAGGTGTGATCCAGGCTGGGCTTCAGATTCTTGGTGGTGCTTTTGGCTATGTCTCACAGGGCTTGTTTCAGGACAGTCCCCCCCTGCACAGAAGTTGTTTCTTCTGTTGACCTGAGCATCTCTGGAGGTTGGGGGACAGGGTCTTTGTTAGCCATGCTCACACTGTATTTTCTGCTAATAAGCAGCATTACTTTGGGACTGGCTGCTCTCACCCTCCAAGATGCAGCGTTAAGCGCCAGGTCAGGCTGGTCCCACTCCCTGCCAGGGGGGCTGAGACCCTTTCCATCCCTCTCTGCCAACCCTGGGGTATCACAGGTCCTGGGATTTCCACCTGGCCCCCATCCCTCTCTGCCCCCCTGCCTGTGTTTATCTCTAGATGAGATGCCAGGACCATTTAAAAAGCTGCAGGCTGAGCAGCAGAGAACTGCGGCTGCTGCCTGGAGCCAGGCTGTGGTTGCTGCTTCATTATTTACAGCTGCCTTTGGCCACTCACTAGCTTCTTCGGCAGCTCAGCTCTGGCTGTGCTGGGGGATGCTGCTCACCATCTGCTTGTTCCTGTGCTGAAAGCCTGGAGTATTTTTGCCCTCGAACGGTTGCCATCTGGCACCTGACCTCTGTACCAGCAGCGTACCTGGAGTACCTGCCAGCTCAGGACAGACCCAGCGCCAACAGTAAAGCTAACCCTTGCTAACCCTTTTGAAGAGCTCTACTGATTTTAAATTGCTTCCTAATATTGACGGCAAATCTGGGCTGCAGCACAGGGGAGTGAAGTCCTGGGCCATATGGCAGAGCCATAGACAGAGTGCAGTTCTCCAGGCTGGATCCATGAAGGACTTCAGCCTTGAAGGCCTGGGTCATTCTGCTGCCTTTAACATTGGTCTCAGCCAGGCTGGCACCGCTTGGTCCAGCCCTCCTTGCTTCAGCCAGCCATTAACTGGGCCATCAAACGCCACCTCTGTGTGCATTGCGTGTCTGAGCAGCCTCGCAGTGGTCTGGAAGTACAGCATCTGTTTGCCCTTGCTGGGGACGTCTGACACATTAACGTGATCCAAATGGCATCTCCCAAGGTAACCAGATGCTTGCTGGGTGCAGATGTGCAGGGCTGATGGAGCAGAGGTGTACATCACGGTGGATCCCGTGCTGGCCAGCTCTGCCCACTCTGCTCTTGTCCCCACCATCGGTCCCCATGCACCCTGGCAGCCCTGCGGGCTCCATCTGAGATGGAGACCAGCGTGCAAGGCTGGAGCTGCCATATGGTCCCTATAAAAACACTTCTTGGCCCGTTCCCCGGCATTTCCTGCCGCTGCCACACGTGCTGAGGATCCCACATGCCTCGCAAGCCGTTCACCAACTGCAGCCCGGCAGATGGAGGAGCTGGGCACGGTTTTGCAGCAGGAGAGACAGGAATCCACAGGCTCTGTTTGTTCTCGGGGTGTTCACGGCAGCAGAGGAACAGGGAGGAGAGCTGGCACGCACCCCTGCAGCACCATCTGTGCAAAGTGCCCCTCTGCAGAAGGCTCGAGAGGTTTCTGTACCCACTCCCCATCCTGGGGCTCAGCTGTAAGCCCTTCTTCAGCTGCAGAAAGTGTTTCCACCTGTTGCCATCCTGTTTAAAGGCAGTTTGAAATGGTGCAGGTGACTTGGGTAGATGGAGACCATTGCTTCTTCCAGGCAGGTGGTACTGGTATGTTCTGGTGGCTTTTCCTGCTAGCAGAGATGGTCAGTCAGCACCAGAAGCAAAGGGAGAAAACCAGTCCTCAGAGGGAGCAGAGATTTATTGCAGTAGGAAATTAAAAATGTACGTGTCAGCTTGTTCTTGCTCTGCCTTTACCTGTCTGCGGGGGAATGAGGGCTCTGGATTCAGCCCCGCTCTGTAGCGTGGAGGTCTGAAGGTGCTTGGGAAGCTGAAGGCACATCCCATGGCAGCGTATCATGGTGGGGAGTGACCAGATGGACCTGATGTCTCTCTTACCTTGGGTGGCAGAGTGTGACTGGATTGTTGTGTGAGCTCTGAGCACAGAAGATGAGTGTCCAAGCCCCAGGAGAGGGAGTATCTTCATGCTGTGTTGCTTGAGACACCATGAAGAGTCAGGTGAGGAGCAGATGTCCTCACACAGGGGCATGTCTCTGGTGGGCTCCTGCTGCTGATGGGCAAAGGGGGGATTCTCCTGGTGAGTCCTTTTACCTTGTGCTGAGCCATTTTCCAATGACCTTGTGTCTCGGTGGCACTGTGCCGTGGTGGTCCCTGGGGATGCAAGGGGATGTGATGCAACCCCTTGGGCTGGGAGCTGGCAGCAGGCAGGCAGGGACTTAGGCAAGGTGGGGACATGGACATGAATGGCCATCTGCTCCCTGCGGTGGGATGGCATCAGCGCTGGTCTGTGCCCACCAAGGGGGGTGGTGGGTGTTTTCCAAGCAGCATGGTCTGGATCACTGGCCACCAGGCCTGGGATAGGGCTGAGCTTGGGTGCTGCTGCTGGGGCAGAGCTGCTGAGCTCCAGGCATTGTTTTATAGCCCCAGTTCCCTGATGCTAGAGCGAGGCCAAGAGATTTGCAGCCCAGCATGATTCTCTGCCCAGGAACTGGAAGAAGAAACACAAAAAACAGGCTTTTTTTCACCACCACCTGTGGTTCTGGAGTACAGCCATGCTGTAATTACCAGTGTTAGGGAGAGCATTACCTGCTCCTGCTGCTGGTTTTCTCTGACCTCTTGCTCTGGTCCAGGGTGGGCACATGTTGTGCCCCAAGCCCAGTGTGGGAGAGCTGCCACGGGAAGGACGTTCAGAGCTGCAGCCCAGAGAAAGCATGTTGTACCTGCTGCTGAGCACATTACTGCTTCTCTAGGAGTGGATAAGTCCTGCTTACAAGGACACTGGTCCTCTTTTATTTAATTTCCCAGTAATGCCTCTGCAGCATCTAAGTCTTATCAGGCGAGGAGTAGCTTAAGAGCCTGGTAAAGAAGTTTTATTGTCAGTATCCAGCTCTTTATTCCCCTCTTCCTTTTAATGCTGGACAGCAGACTGGTTGTGGCTGAAATGAGGTGTGCTATCTTTTCTTTTTGTCCATTTAAGCTGCAGAGATTTCCCTGCTAATCTTTTCTGATGGTAATTCAGCCGCGTGAGAAACTGCTGTTCCTGGGCAGTCACCGGAGGGTTGTGGCTCAGCCATGGACTCCGTCAAATTGCACACAAAAGGACAGATCTGTGGACACAGCAGCTTTAACTGGGCAGCTGTGGTCTGGGACTTGTCATCCACTTGGCTGTGACTTGGTCAGCAAACCCCTGCCTCGATTTCCCCAGAGCAATCGCACTGAGCTCAGCCACATCTCTGAGGCATCCCAGTGCCTTGAGTCTCGCAGTTCATCCTCATGTTCATGTGCTGCGGGGGCTTGTTGGATGGGGGAGCTGGAGTTGCTGTGGGCCGTTCAGGGGGGAGAAAAGGGGGGGATGTCCCCTGGGAAGCCAGCAGCTCAGCGGCTCTGCTGTCTCTTGGCAGCCAGCTCCATCTCTGCAAACAGCAGGTGTTCTCCCTGGCCATGCCAGACGAGCAGAGACACAGTGCTACGTTTGGTCCCCTTTTCAGCTGCAAACAATGGCTTTGGATAACATTTGTTTGAGAAAATTGGTTGAATCGTGTGAATTTTTTTTTTTGTTGTTGTTGTTGCTGTTGTTTTTTTAAATGCTCATGGAGTAGCAGAGCAGCTAATGAGGCAGCGTGTAGTCAGTCACAGGGGAGATGCTCTCGCCTGTGCCTCTCCGCAGCTGCGCTCTCCTGGCGATGGAGGCAGCCCTGCACTCTGTGCCTGTGGGTGCTGCACCCCCACTGGGACCGCTGATGGGTGCAAGAGTCCCTCCCACTCTGGGAGATGCCCGCACCCTTCCGCTCCTGAGCAGTTCCCTTCCCCAGGTCTTACTGTTTTGCTTCTCCAGCCATGTGCCACTGCATGAGGGAGTGGAAAGCCATGGGTACCCATCCAGCTGGGCACCGGGGCACTAGGGATGGGTCAGTGTGGACCCAGACATCCCATCACCACAGAGCGCAGCTCATCCACTGCCAGCGCGGTATCCCTGACACTGGGTGGAGGTGCCCGGTGCTCAGAGCCCTCCAGGCTCCCATGAGAGACAAGGCAGCAGGGATAGGGCCGGACCCCGCTCCCTTAAAGGATGTCAGGACAGGTCACCTGTGTCCAGGGCCAGCACAGGGCTGTCTTTCCTGGCAGCGGTGTGCTGAAGCCAGAAGCTGTGTGTGTGCTAGCGTGGAGCTGCAAGAAGCTCCCGGCCTCTTTTGGCCCCACGTGCCATCCCTCTTCACTCTGCGTCGTGCCAACATGCAGCGCTGGGAGCGGGTCGGAGGTGTCGGAAATGCAGACAGATTGCATTAGATGGATGATGTGTCAAATCCTAAACGGATAAGAGATGGAACAATTAATGTGTTGCCAAAAGGCTGGGAAGGATCTTTTTTAAGTAGGCTAAATAGTCTGGACAGGAACAAGCAATAAGCAGCACAGAAACAACGGTGCATTCATCACTTTGTTTTTCTGGTTGCAGCCATGCGCGTTGCCATCTGTCTGTGCCACGCTTCGCTGCCATCCCGTTGGTGCTGGGATTGCTCCCCTATAGCAGGCCTACAGCCCTGCGGAGCGGCCCAGAGCCACAGCTGGCGTTGCTCTGGGATGCCAAGGGCAGATTTGACATGACCTTGCCCTGGGCTGGGTCTTCCCATCTTCTGGCTGTCAGTACTTCAAGGACTCCCAGGGCTGGAGGTGGAGACTCGGTTGTAATGCCAGCAGCCATGGCTGAGCTTGCCTTAATCCCAGTTTTTAGACTGGCTGAACTTGTTTCCACTTATCTCTGATATTGTGCAGCCCTGTTACATGGCATGAAAAAGCCAGCCCTTGAGTTTGCTCTTAAACCTCTGCAGAACAGGCAGAGAGATGGCACTCCATCCGTGCCAGGGCTGCCGTCTCCTCCTAACCTCACAGCAGTGGCATCCCTCAGGTAATGGCCGGAGTAACACCACCAGGAGTTAACCCCATACAGGTCTCCCATCTTATGAAGTGAGATACTGTGGCAGGGATGGGACAGTGAGATGCTGGGAGATGACAGCATGATTTACCCCTGGGGGTTATCTCCATGAACGTCCCACTGCCCAAGATGCTGGTGCTGTGGCAAGGACCGGCACTGAGCAGCACCACTCTGCAAGGGAGGACAAGGAGGGGGTTGTGGATGTCCCAGCAAGCTGCTGGGACCTGCAGTGCCAACAGTGATGCAGGAGGCAGGTGGACTGGGGCTGCCCTCCAGATTGCAGAGGGCTTGGGGGAAG
>NW_009614657.1:23148-28909 GCF_000690535.1 Cariama cristata | reverse complement strand
TCCGACAGGTGACGGTCCAGCGCCACCCCCGCTACGGATTCGGCTTTGTGGCCGGCAGCGAGAGGCCGGTGGTGGTGCGCTCGGTGGCAGCAGGTAGGGTGTGCGGTGGAGGGATCCCTGGGCACGGCCACAGGGTGCCAGGAAGCACAGCAGCACATTTCCCTGGTGGGACCCCTCCCTGGGCTCCTGTCCTCTCCTGTCCCCTCTGGTGGGCCTGTGGGGTGCCCTCCACAGCCATGTACATGGGCAAATGCTTTGGGGGTGCTTGGGACCCTCCTGCTTTCCCCCAACCCTGCAGCCCTGGGATGCCTGGGCTGGACCCACCCCCCCCTTCTCTCCCGGCAGGCGGCCCCTCTGAGGATAAACTCCTGCCAGGAGACCAGATCTTGGCTATCAATGATGAGGACGTGAGTGAAGCCCCCAGAGAGAGATTCATCGAGCTTGTCAGGTGAGAACAACACTCATCCTTCATTGCCTCCAAGGAGGGGGCTTGTGCCAGGCTGCTGTGCCCCAGCCGGAGTTTTGGGGTGTCAATGCACAGCCCATAGGTGAGCACCCACAGCTGTATTACCAAGCACCCCAAGGAGCCCATGAAGGTCCCAGCCACCACTGGGTTGGGAAGGGTGGGATGTGCTGTCCCAGTAGCCAGATGCACATGTTGAGGTCCACCACCATGAGGTCCCATCAACCTTCATTTCTCCTTTCTGTCACAGGAAGGCCAAGGACTTCATCATCCTCACGGTCCTGCACACCCACCAGGTGAGACCAGCAGGGCCATGGCTAGCCCCAGGGGAGCCAGGACAGGGGTTAAGAGCCCTTTGGGAGACTGAGGTGGGGTCCCTGGAGGCCCTGGGGGACCACTCAGGCAGCTTAGCTGAGGTGTTGGACTGGTGTCCCACCAACGCAAGGCTCTTCGAAGCTGTCGGGTCTGAGAGCTGCCGCAGCCTCACAGGGTCAGTGTGGGCACGTGGCCATCTCCCCGTCCTCGTCACTGCCTCCTCACAGGAGGGAGAAAGGAAAAATATCCCCAAACCCATATGGTTTGCTGAGGGCATCAGGCATGTCTGATGAAGTGACCCATCATGCCAGAGGCCACAGGGAGGGACATGCCGTTGCCATTCCCAGCAGGCTCAGCCAAGGAGTCCCTGGGGAGGTGGGAGTGCCAGGCTGTAGACCCTGAGCAGTGCGGCTGGCAGTGGTGCTGGCACCAGGCGGTGATGGTGCACCGGGGCTTGGCTCCCATGGCACTGGAGCAGATTGAACCGTCATGCCAGCGGTGTTGGTGGCAGGGCATCATTTCTGTTTTACTTAGCCCTTTGATGTCGGTGGCATCCTGCCACCTCCCATCTCCCAGCCACCCAGCTCCTCCCCTTGGCTGCAGACCCACATCCGAGGGGTTCATCTCTCCCAGCTGAACCAGTGCCGGTGCCTCTGAGCAAGCCCTGGCTCAGCCTGCACAGATGGTGCTGGGCACGTGTGCCCACTGGGAGTACAGCCTCCCCATCACGCTGAGGGTGCTGGTGTGACTTCAGGGGATGCTGCTGATCGTTCTGGCCCTGCCTGCAGCACTGTATAACCACAGCAAAGGGGACTTACTTTCCACTCCCCCATTTCATGGTTTGCTGCCCGATCCCCGTTGTCATGCTGGCTTCAGAGAGGCTTTCTCTGGGCCCCATGTCTGGTTTTCCCCATGCCACGGCTCTGAGGGCCAGCAGGTGATTTACCCAGTGCTCTCTTTCCAGTCTCCCAAATCTGCTTTCATCAGTGCAGCCAAGAAGGCGAAGCTAAGGTCCAACCCGGCGAAGGTCCGATTTTCAGAGCAGGTGACAGTCGGCGAGACAGACCCAGTAAGTCCTGCCCTGCCTTCCTCTGATTCACCCTCTTCAGTCATCCCTGGGGCCGTGGGGCATGAGATAGCCAGGGGCTATAGGGCTCCTCTCCCCTGATTTGGGCTCTGTGGGTGAGAGCAGCCCTCTGGCCTGGGGACACCCACAGGACAGATGCCCTTGGACACATTCAAGGTGTTGGGTCAGTGCTGGGGGGGACATGTCATGGTCCTCCCCTGTCCCTCCATCTGGATGGAGCCCTGGAAACTGTCCCACCTGAGTCCCCTTGGGTACCCAAGGGTGACATCCAGGCAGTACCAGTGCCCGCCCTAAGGAAGGTCTGTGGCTTCCAACCAGGTGCCAAAGGCTTCGCAGGAGTGCCCGTGCGTGGGGCAGGGTGACCAGGGCACTGCCGCGTGGCAATGGAAGCTGTTATGCCCCACGCTTCAAGAAAGACCTTGAGGTGCTGGAGCAAGTCCAGAGAAGGGCAACGAAGGTGGTGAAGGGCCTGGAGCACAAGTCTGATGGGGAGCGGCTGAGGGAGCTGGGGGGGTTTGGTCTGGAGAAGAGGAGGCTGAGGGGAGACCTGATCGCTCTCTACAGTGACTTGAAAGGAGGGTATAGCAAGTTGGGGGTCGGTCTCTTCTCCCAGGCAACCAGTGACAGAACAAGAGGGCATAGTCTGAAACTGCGCCAGGGGAAGTTCAGGCTAGAAATGAGGAGGCATTTCTTCACAGAAAGGGTCGTTAGGCATTGGAATGGGCTGCCCAGGGAGGTGGTGGAGTCACCATCCCTGGAGGTGTTTAAGAAAAGGCTGGTCATGGCACTTAGTGCCATGGTCTAGTTGACATGGGGGTGTTAGGGCAAAGGTTGGACTCGATGATCCCAGAGGTCTCTTCCAACCAAATGGATTCTGTGATTCTGTTGCCATATTGTTCCAGCCCAGTGCTATTATCTCTTAATTGTAGAAAGGTTTTATTAAGCAGCATACAAAAAAAAACCAAAACAAAACCAAAAAATCCCTTGTAAAGCGCTTCTAGCAAATTCTATTTTTAAACAAAATCAATTAAGTAATTATCTGGTTGAAATGCTGCTTGCTAAATAAAATCAGCCTTCACCCAACCTCCTGCACAGGGCATATGCAAGGCTGAGGTGGGCTAGGCTTGGGTTAAGGGTCAGGAAAGGGGGGATCAGCTTTGAGCCACCCCGGCCATTGCCTCCCTTCTAGGACACCAGCTGGAGACTGGGACAGGCTGCCAGGCATGGGCAGGGCTCTTGGGCGTGCTGGGCAGAGTGGGATGCTCCGTTCCCGCTGCAGCTGCTGGGAGCTGGGGAGGTGAATCTGTCAGGCAGCTCTGAATTGCTCCAGCTCTGCGCTTGTCGATGGCTCAGCAGAGACACTGGATTTTCAAGGGAAATGTGCCTCAGTGCATAAGCTCAGAGAAGCGGAGGATGCCGTAACCACTCCGTCACTGACACTCATTCTCTCTCCCCACCCTCCCTCCATCTCCCCATGCCCCCCATCCTCCTCGCCTCCCCTGTTGTTGGCCCCACGTGCCAGGACATGTTGAAGAAAGAAGCTCTCCTCCTCATTCCCAATGTGCTGAAGGTTTTCCTGGAGAATGGACAGATCAAATCCTTCACATTTGATGGCCGAACCACTGTGAAGGTGGGTCCCTCTGCTCCCCCCACAGCACCGTGATGCTTCTCCCGCCTGCCCAATCCATTTTTTCTTGTCTCCTGCTTCCTTGCACAAACACCGCAGAAGCGCTTGGCTGGCTGCAAACTGCCACCGCATGATAGATAGCCCCACCGCCTCTCCACGCTTTGCAGCTGGCAGGGATGGGTTTTTGCTGTCTTTCTCCCACTCCTAACATTTCTCCTTGCTGTGAGCCTGCCCTCCAGCCAGGATCGATGCTCCTGCGAGTCCCCCTGCCAGGGGCCAGCTCCCTGCAGCCGCTCTCTGAAACACTGCAGTGTTACCGGAGATGCTGGGGATCTGGCTGCTGGTCACCCCCTGCTGCAAGATCCCTTTGCCCAGCAGTGGCTGGGTACCATCCTGTGGCCCCTCTCAGCACTGCAGGGCCTCATCCTGCACCGGCGCAGCCCCAGGTGCCAGGGAGGAGCGGGGTCTGAGTGGGGTGCCAGCTCCTACCCTGCAAGAGAGCCAGTGCCTCACACCCAAGCCTGTTTGTGGCATTTGCAGGACGTGATGGTGACGTTGCAGGACCGCCTGTCCCTGAGGCACATCGAGCACTTTGCCCTGGTCCTGGAGTATTCCAGCCCGGAGCAGAGCCACCGGTTCCTGCTGCTCCAGGACAAGCAGCCGCTGGCCCACGTAAGCTGCTGGGTGCGGAAGGGCATTGGGATGGCCATGGCTGGGGCGCAGGGGAGACTTCTCCCACCAGCGTGGGGCTTGGCCAGGGTTGTGCCATGGGGTGACATAGCCTCTCCTTGCCTTTGCCATGGTCCTGCAGGCTCAGGGGTGCAAAGGGTGGCCAAAGAGGGAGATGATCAGGGTTTTACCCATCCCACCCTGACAGCACTGTGGAGATGCTCTGTGCTCCAGCCTGGGCAGCTGCAGACAGCATTCATGAACATCCTTGGCCTGCCCGGGAGAGCCAGGAAGCTGGCATGGCATGGACCAGGAATCAAATGGGAATCGTGGAGGAAGCATTAGCCTTGGTGGCATAAAGCCCTGCAGAACCAGGCAAAGGTGTCACGCCAAGGAAGGCTGGGCTATTCCTGGGATGAAAGGATGAGGTGGTGCATGGAGGAGAGAAATCAGATCCCCCTGCACAGAGGAGAGGAGAAGGAGTCTCCTGCCCTGCAGGCAAATATATGCAGCTCCTGGGCTCACTGCTCCCCTCTGCTCCTGCCACAGGTTGTGCAGAGGACACACTACCATGGCATGAGATGCCTCTTCCGCGTGAGCTTCTTCCCCAAGGACCCGGTGGAGCTGCTGCGCCGGGATCCTGCAGCATTCGAGTACCTGTACATCCAGGTAGGGGACTTACCCCTAGGAACTGGGAGCTGATGGTGCTGGTGGCCCATGTGTCTGCCCAGGCTGAGCCCTGTGGAGCCATCCCCCGGGTGGCGGGTGCCCTGTCCCCATGGCTGTCTGAGGACACCTCTCCTCCCTCCTGCAGAGCCGCAACGATGTGATCAGAGAGCGCTTCAGCACAGACCCCAAGCCAGAGATGCTGCTAGGGCTGGCTGCCCTCCACATCTACATCACCGTCTCAGCCACCCGCCCCAGCCAGAAGGTCTCCCTCAAGAATGTGGAGTGAGTCCTCCCTCTCCGCACGCTGCTGCGCAGCCCTCCTCTGTGTCCCCTCCCTGTGCTCCTCCTCACAGCCCCTGTGTAACTGGGGTGCTCCCAGCAACATTTCAGGGTGCTGAGCATGAGATGCCCTGGAACCCCCCCTAGAACTGGCCAATGGCTCACGGTCTTGGCAGCAGAGACACGCAGCCCCCGGTCCCACCACGGAGCCATGTAAGACCCTTGCACACTGACATCCAGCCATGCATGGCAGCCTTGCCTGGGCTGGCAGGGATGTTTGCTGTGAGCCCGGGATCATTTCCATGGGAACCCGGGCTGATTTTCCACCTGGCATCCAAGGCAAGGAGCAGGCACTGTGGCTGTGTAATCTCAGCCCATCATCAAGCTGTGCAGCCCTGGCTCAGCCCTCCTGCAGCTCTCAGTGATCTTAAATCCATACGGAGTCTGTCTGTGCAGGCTGGCCTTGCCCAGTGTGCACAGGGAGGAAGGGAGATGATACCCCAGGAGGACCCCAAAAGAGGTCTGGGGATTTACCCTGCATCTCTTAACCTTGCACGAAGGTGAGTGTGAGCTGGACTCAGCTGCAGAGCCTGGCACCACTGCATTCCCCAGCCAGGTGCTGGTGGCTGTGACCCCAGCCGGGGGGGCCCCT
>NW_009614657.1:22425-23137 GCF_000690535.1 Cariama cristata | reverse complement strand
CCCCCCTGCCACTGCTCCAGCTGTGACACCAAGGAAGTGCTGGTGTGGCTCTGGGTCCCTCTGATAGCAAGAGGATGCTCTTGGGCAGCATCCCTGGTTTCTGGCCCTCTCTGCCCATCAGTGGGGTCTCTGGCCTGGCAGCTCAAGCAGGCTTCTCCCTACCCCACAGGAAGGAGTGGGGCCTGGAGCCCTTCCTGCCCCCCTCGCTGCTGCAGCTCGTCAAAGAGAAGAGCCTCCGGAAATCCCTCTCGCAGCTGCTGAAAGCCCACCAGAACCAGCCTGGTGGAACCAAGGTGAGCCCAGCCTGCGTGGCCGTGGCTCAGGGCTGGTGGGGTGGCAGCGTGCCCTCCGCCCCAGCCATCCTGTTGTCCCCAGCTGCTTGGGGACTCCTGTTACTGCTGCTTAAGTCTCCTTGGATGGGAGATAAATCCTGGGGTGACAGCCAGGCAGCCGCTCTCTCTTCTGAATCCACTTCCAAGAGCTGATCTGGATTTCGGGGACTGCAGCGAGGATCAGTGGGGTGAGATCAGCCGAGAGCCGGCTCTCAGCTTGGCCGAAGCGGCACACATCAGTTAAGCCTGTGTTTATTGTTATCTCTGCTTCTGGGCTTGGAAAGCTCTGGAGGAGGCTGCTGAGGCACTGCCTCAGTCCTTGCAGCCATCAGAGCTCCCTGGGAGGGTTATGTATGCCCCAGGCGGGTTCTCACTCTCTG
>NW_009614657.1:18006-22389 GCF_000690535.1 Cariama cristata | reverse complement strand
TTATACATCGAGCATCTTGGCTCCTCCCTGGCTCTGCCTCTGCTCTGAGTAACCTCCCAGTATCTGCCCAGGACAGCAGGGGAGCAGAGACCCCCTCCACTCCGTGTCAAGCCCCCAGGCTCGCTGGCAGCACAGCCCATGCCCTGAGCTGCCCACCAATGTGCTGCACACCCCTGCTTGGGAGCTCCCAAGTTTGCGCCAGCCTCTTGCATTTCTTCCCCCTTGTGCTGGTAGTGATCACCCGTGTGATGTGTTTTGTCAGGTCTCCACAGCCCAGGCGAAGCTGCAGTACCTCAGGATCCTGAACGAGCTGCCCACCTTTGCTGGGGTCCTCTTCAACACAGTAGGACTGGTACGGTAATTCAGGATGGGCTGGGAGGTGCTTGGCACTGGTCCTGGGTGCATGCTGGAGGGGAGAGCCAGGGGTGATGTGGCTCCCACAGAAATTACTTCCCTTGGCCTCTTGCTCTGGCTCGCTGGGGTCTAAACCCATCCAGAAAAGCCTTCAGAGTCTCTGCTGGCAGTAGGTCAGATCTTCAGCTCTGCAGAGTCAGGGTCGGCTCTGTTCTTGCCAGCCTTTTGGGCAACAAGATGACCTGCTCAGGGAAGTCAGAGTAGTTTCAGACACGTGCTTATAGCTCGATCCTGCCCTGGCAGGATCCTGCCATCCATCTCAGAGGAGGGCCACCTTTGGCAAAGGCCACCTCGTTCCCTGCTTGTCCACGCAGAGAATAGCCCGGCGCGCCTTACCATCTCTGTTAGCAGTGGTCCAGCCTGACTGCTGCTTGGCAGCTCTCAGGAAGCTGCCATCACCATGGCCCACTCCTCCCTCATCTCCATCAGAGGCATCTCCACCCCTCACCCAAGCCACCTCACTTTCTCCATGGCAGGAGGAAAGACATGAAGTCAAACAGGAGCATCGTGGGCCTGCTAAGGCTCCCTGCTGCCTGGCTCACCTCCCATCCAGGGCTCTCCATCCAAGTGTCACTTCTCTGCCATCCTTCCCTTTACCCTCAACCAAGGTCTCAGCACTTCCCTGGCTTCCCTTGCTTTGCCTCCTGGGTTCCATCTCTTCCAGACTTTGATCTGCTCTGCTTCCACCGTGCCTCTGAGCTCCTCACCTCGCAGTAGGGAGGCTGTAGTAAAGGGTGAAGGAAGAGCTGTCTGTAGGAAATCGGTGAAGACAGAGAACCACGTGGTGCCTGGTCAGTGCCGTGGCTGAGCGGTCGGAGCCTGCTTCCGACACTGCCTGGGTGTGCAGTGTTGGGCAACTCATCTCTGGTGTGGCTGCCCTGCCTTTTTTTTCATCTCTGACACCAAAGCAATGACTCTGAGCCAGCCTAGGAGTTGAACCACATATAAGTGGTAAAAAGTATTCTGTTACTCTCTTCCGCACCGGTCTGCCCAGCTCCCCTTCACCTCCAGGTCTGGCTTGAAGCATCCTTCCTGGGCAGACCAGAGCAAGAAAGATCTCTATTTTCAGTCAAGGCTTTAGTCTTTCTTCTTTTCTAAAATGCATTCACTCCCTCCTCTGCTTCCTTCTCTCAGAGGCAATATCAAATCAGGCAGATCTGTAACATGCTCTTATCTTTCTGTAGTGACACCAGCAGGCCTGAATATTTCATGTGGACAGTCAGTTCAGTGCTTTATTTTTAAGTAGCCTTGGCATCCTGCACACCATTCCCAGCTCTGCAGAGAGGCTCAGGGAGCGGGGTTCATTGCATCAGCTTCACCTGCTGCTCTGCAAAAGCCATCTGGGACCCAGCTGAGCTGCCAACATTGACGCTTGGCTCCACAGAGAGAGCCGGGTGCAGCCCATGCAGCCTCAGGGTGTGTTTATTCACCCTGTCCGTCTGTCTTTCTCCATGTGCTCGTGCTACCAGGATGAGAAGCAACCAGCCACCACGCTTCTGGTGGGACCCCGGCACGGCATCAGCCACGTCATCGACCTGAAGACCAACCTCACCACGGTGCTGTCGGAGTTCAGCAAGGTCAGCAAGATCCAGCTGTTCAGGGAGAACCAGGGGGTGGCCCGGGTGGAGACGAGCATCCTGGATGCCAAGGTAGGCACATCTGCTATGGAGGCAGACACCGGGAAGAGGGGCTAGTGCAGAGGCTGTGGTTGCGGGGTTCAGTGCTCAGCTCATCTTTGAGGGGGTTCAGGATACAAGTGCATGTTGGAGCATCTGCTTGGAGATTTCTAGGGACTTAAAAGCCCCTTTCACATTGCAGTCACAGGGCATGTGGTCTGCGTCGTCTCCCCTGCCTGGCTCCTTGTGCTGTAGAGGCAGGGACTGACATCAAGGGTGTGCGGTGCAGGCATTGTGGCGTTCTGGCCATCACCCAAACACCTACCCAACAGTTCGAGCAGGGTCCTTGGGGCAGATGGGCTGACGCAGGCCAGGTAGGTAGCAGGGCCCTTTGGAGGCAGAACGGTGCCTTGCCTCTGCTGAGGGCTGGAAAGGAGCGGTCCATGGCCATACCTGGGCTGGATGCAGGTACTGGAGGGGACTGGTGGGGTCTCATGTGTTAGCAGTGCTTGTGGAACTTGTCGAGCTACACTGGATCATTGAATGAACTGGAAATGATGGGATGGGGGCTGTCATCCTCAGAGTGCAAGAAGAGATCACTGGGTGTCCCTGGGCATGGGTGTCCCTGGGTTCAGTAAGCCACCCTCCGGGTATCTTGCCAGCTGCCTCTGTTATCCTCGCTGTCATCCCGCAGCGCAGTCTTTCCAGTCCTCAGCATACATGCCCTCCTGGGCCTCATGCGTTATCATCCTGCCATCCCCTGCTAGGTGTTGTGCAGTGCAGTGCTGGCTCTAGTAGTCGATCCCCGTGGTCAGGCCCCGCTCCCCTTCCTCAGCCCTCACAGTCTGCTGGCTCTCCTGGGTCCCAAACCCTTCAGAAGGACTGTCAGCAATACAGTAAGAGCTTTGCTGACTTCTTTGGTGTCTGGTCTAGCAGCCACAAGATCCTAACGAGATCTTCCATTGGCCTTTGCTCAGGTTTTTGATAAGCTAGGACACATCTCTGGCAGACTCACAGGCAGGTAGCCGTGTGCCTGCTCCAGGGCATCCTTGGTTTCACTGCCTCCCCGCACCCAGCTCTTCCCTGTCCTGTGAGGAACGACAGAGCTGAGAGGCAGCAATCTGACAGATAAATGCCAAGCCTCATCCTCTCCTCTCCTCCCACCTTGAATTCAACAGGACAGAGTTAGGATCAAGTTTGGACTAAATTGGAGAGGAGCAGTGCTTGGCAGAGGCTGTCTCATGCCATGACATCTGGCACAGTGGAGCCGTGACCACTGTGGGGCATGGAGATGCTGCTGCACAGCAGACAGTGTATCTGCACAAGCCCTCTGAGCCTTTGGTTTAGGTCCGTTTTGCTGCCCCTGCATTCATCCCTTTTCCCCACAAGGCTGATGAAGCTGAGCTGCTTTGCTGACTGCCTCCACATTTCCTTATCTGCTGCGAGGTCTCTAAGTCTCAGCCCTCTCTGCAGCCCTTTCCTTCCATTCTCTATTTCAGCCATAGCCTTGCAGATGTAATCATGATGGATTTGTTTAGGATTCTCCTGCTGCCTCTTCTCCTGGTGGATTTTAGCACTTCCTCCCACCAGGCTCATTAATTCCTCAAAGTCTGTTTTCCTGCTGCTGCTGTGCCTGGTCCGGTAGCTCTGCTGAACTGCCGTAACACCCCGGTAGGCTCCCCCAGAGCCGTGCTCACCCTCATCGCCTCTGCTTCGGCTGTCCCCTCCAACAGCCTCAGCAGTGAAGCCCTTTTTTTGCATTTGTAATTCAATGAGTATTTGGTCAACTGTAATATTCCCTCTTCTGCATCCTACTGAGGTCAGCTGTTGCCCAGGTGAAGTCCTGGTGTCCTGCTGTGCCTGTCTCTACTCTTCAAAAGCCTCAAACCTCCCCTCCTGCAGCCTGGGCAGGTGGAAGCTCTCTTCGCCTGGCCCCTCCACCTGCCTGGGCTGAGCAGGAGCCCACCGTGTCACCCTACTGCTTACAGAGCGGGTAACTAAGGGATATTGCCTGCACCATGAGTAACCCTTCTGGTTCCTCCTCGTGCCCACACCACTCAGATATGTGTTTATAAATTGCGATATTAATACGTTAATAATGGGCTGGTCATGACCCCATGATTGACTGCTTGTGGCTCAGTGTGAGCACTCGGAGCACGGTGTGTTCCTGCTATCACATAGCTCCATGGCCATCTCGCCAGCTGCGAGTGCTGCGCAGGGAGGTGGGTGACATGAACTCTGCTCCACATGGCACTGCTCAGCCCCAGGAGTGCACTGAGCTCACGGTGGGGTGCACGGGCCCTCCCCGGTGCCACTATCCCCTCCTTGGCATGGGAGAGGGTAGTTGTCATTC